>NW_027116429.1:127514-136035 GCF_000696795.3 Halyomorpha halys | reverse complement strand
TATATATATTCTGAAAAAGCTTATTACAATGATCCCTGGTTATAATCCAGATTTATTTAGTTTTTTATTATATTACTTTTTTGTTGTTTATAATATGGGTTGTGATTCATAATCTTATCTTTTATTTCTGTAATTTACAAAATAATATTTAAACATTTGATAGTTATAAATTTAATACCATCACGGTGTTTAAATGAATATGCCTGTATATATCAGACCTAAAATGTAGGTTGTTGTTCCTTAAATTATCCGAGTGCTATAATCACTTCCCGCTTAGTGGTGAATACTAGTCCATTTTTACATTCACATAAGCTTGATAAGCTATTTTTTCTATATATTAATATCAATTGAGGCCTTGCCATAAAGGGCACTTGATATAATTTATTTTGTGTTCTAAATTACCGCAGTAGAGTGGTACTTATTATTTACTGTAGTAGTTCCCAGATCAACTAAGGTATAAACCAGGATCATTGTATTAACAATTTAAGTGCCAATTAAGAATTTAATCACTGTATTTAAAATTATTTTATCCTACTTCTATTTAACTTTTATTACTTAAGTAAGACTTCATGGCCTTAAAATTTGTTAAAGTCAATCTTTGTAAGGTGATAATAAAGTGGTAATTAAAGTTAAGAAAATTATTTTAGACAAGTACTCAGTACTTTTTTTTTAGAAATGGAAGTATGATAACATCAATGCAATAAATGATTCTTAGAAAGTATAGGTATTAATATTTAAAATTTGTTTCCCATTAATACACCATCATAAGTACACGTGTATCTAAAATAGTTATAAGCATTTAAATGTAAAATAAAATTTTGTATATAAATATTGTATACTGATGTATTAAATTAGTATTAATGATTATATTTTAACAGTTATCTCCCTCACTACTTCAGCTTTGTGATCATTCTTTAGTTTTTTAAGGGAATACAAAAGTAGAACTCGATCATGTGCTTTCTAATGGTTTAGTTGGTTACCATTAGCCTAAGAAGTTTTATTACTTAATATTGCTTAATTCTACATGTACATTTCTACTTCCATAGTGTTCATTGCTGCTTATGTGTGAATTAGATTCATGTATGTGTGCTTACAAATCTATGTATTGATATATACACAGACACATTTATATAAATGTTTGTTGTACATGCAGTGAAATTCCCCTTTATTGCACACTATAAATAAATATTTAATTTTAGAATGCAGTAAAGTATTGATTAGAGAGTTGTTGTTTTTTTAACTTATTTAAATAAAATTTAATTATTATCATCTGAAAAAATGTTATTGAAATTACAATACCACATGAATTTAATATGTCTGTTAGATATTGGATGATAAATCCTTGTGGTCGATTTCGCGATAGACAAAATTAATTTAGGTGTTAAAAGTGTTAAAAATGTGGTTTTTACCTTATTCATAAGTTCTTCTTTTTTAATTAAAATATCAATTTTATAGTTGATGCCAAAATTACATCCTAAACTAGTGATCTATTATTTAGAAAGTGGGACTTCAAGAAAAGAATAATGACCCTTAGTTAGAAAAAATATTAAAATTACAATACTTCATGAATTTAATATTATATTATGTCTTTTAGATGATCCTAGTGGTTAATTTCGGAAAAACATTTACATTTATATTTCTGGGCATGTATTTGAAACCAAGTATTAATATGTTCTGTTCTTAGCCCTGATGAAGGCTAGAAACTCTAGCTGAAACGTTGGCACAGTTAAATAAGTTACATCAACTTATTTGTGTTTCATTTTGACCGCACCCTCAACCATCTTCTCGTAGAAGTCATCCTTGGTCAACTATCTCACATAATTATTAATAATCATTTTAATTTGTCAGTGATGTGTAATCTATATTATATATGTCTTGATAACTTTTGAAGAGATTGCTCATTTCTAATACGTTTTTTGGGAATTTAATTTACTTAATACACCAAATATTTGTCTTTCAAATTATTTTCATAAGTTATGTTACTATCCGATAAAATAAAAGTTTCATCATATAGATTATTTTCTTGGGGAAAATAGTAGAAATAATTCTTCTACCACTTCCAATGGAATTTAAAAGTGGCTGTAAAATCTCATGCATATAGGGGGTTTCAAATTCATTTCGGCTCTGAGAATAAGTCTATATTTGCATTTATTCAAAACTTTACAAATTTATGTAAGTTATTACTTATGAGAAAGATTGTCGATTAAGAGGAGTTATTATGAAAATAAATGTGAGTTTGTGTTTGATCGGTACTTCTTAAATTTATTGGTATTCCTTATGGAAAACATTGTTCATTAGGAGGAATTTCATTGTATAATTCTTATATTATTTATATCATGTGATGTTAATAGTATTTTTTTTTTGGATGTAATTTGTATTTAATGATGTAATAATTATAAGAATTATAGTGAATGCTGAAGTTATGTATTGCTGATTGTACCTTTTGTTTTTATTTTTAATATCATCGTAATCTATTTCTCTTTACTTCATGGCAATGTGGGGTTCCTTATAACATATGATTTTAAAATATTGAGAGCCTAAAATTACCAATTTTCTTAATCTTGTTTTTAATATTTTAATTTAAGACAATGTTTTTACTTGATAAATTAAAAAAAAATTACTTGCCTTTTTAATTTCTTTTGCAATTCAATTTTCAAGACTATTTTTGAAAAGTGTTGCTTGAATAATTAGTAGGAAAAATAATATATCAATTTGGTAATAGGTTTTAGTCTGGGGATCTAATATGATAATTTGAAAATAACATGTATAGGTCTATCTTGATCTTCAGAGATAACATGGCAGGAATATTAACCTATTGGTTTGATTGAATGAATGTTAGCAAAAAACTTAATGATTGTGAATCACAGTGTCTAAGTATCAAGCAGTAATTACTGGACTTGTTAATTTGTTACCAGCCTGATTTAATCAACATACTCAAATAAGGAATGTTATTTAATTTAATAGATTTATAGAGAATGAATATCTAAGATCTTTGAATTTATTTTTTGTGTGACCTCAAATACTGAAGTAGTGAGTTATATTTTTTAAATGAAGATAAGTGTTACTTAAAATTAAAAAGAACTGGCTTTGTGTTTTGCTAAGCTATGGTTGTAAGTCAAAAGACGAACATAAATTGTCACGATAGCTATTAATGTAATAATTAGTTACTAAGTGGGCAGTCAATGTTAATGTTCTATTTTGTCAATAATAAAAATTATATTGAGTATATGAATTATATATAAATTTTATATTAGGTCTAGTCATTTAGGCAAGACCCTGCCTCACATTTTTATTTTAAGATTTGTGATAAAGTGAAATCTGATTGTGCTATATACATTCTATATATATATATATATGTATTTTTTTTATATATTCTTAATTGTACGTCAAGTTTAAGAAAAATTAGATATTTTTATAACTAAATTTCTGTATGATATCAGGTGCAATACTTAACTCATCTTTTTCCTCAGTCATTAATAATTATGGACTGTTTTTAGCTTATTATCAGATACAACTATATGTGGCAAAAGTTCATAAAAAATATATTTTTATTTTTAGTATTGTGAATATTTAATACAATTCCTTTCATAATTAAAAGTTCTCTAGATTTATCATTAAAATACTGAGAACCTTGTAGTCATTTGTGTTGAAGCTTTGTTTTAGTCATTTACATTATAGAAAATGTAAAATTTCTTATTTCACCTTATTTTTGTTGTAATTGATAGTATTTTTAAAAATAACTTTAGTTAAAATTAGTGTATTGGAGAAAAAGCTGGTGAGGATAAAAACTTTGTGTTTATTGTGTATTGAATTATTGCCATTAGCATTAGTTTAAAAGAGCTTATTTTTATTCAGAAAGTATACATATATTTTGCACTCTACGGCTGTTTTAGTTATAGATACGATGATAACTACATTTTTATTATATGTGTTAAGATTTTTGCAGTAAAATGTGCCTAATTATCAGTTAAAAATTAATATTAATGTTTCTTTTACTATATTTATATATATTTTGTTTTAAATAGAAACAACTCAAAGCAACTGTGTAATTTTTTTTTTATGTCAACATTTTTTATATAAAAACAAAATTTATAACCAAATGTAATTAATAATTGATATTTTAAAAAATAAATGTTTGCTAGTGATCTGATTTGAAAATAGCAAATATTTTGAGTTCTGTGGTGGTGTAATTAAAAAAAAATGATAGTACCCAGGCCTGAAGTAGTATATTTGAATCAGCCTGAGATTATCATTGCAATTTCAAATAACTGCTTTTATTAAACTAATTTACTTCAAAAGTTGAGTAAAAGCCATTTCAATACACATTCCTATTGTTTTGCAATACATTTGTACACTTTTTCCCACAATGTTCCAGGATCTATAATAAGTGTGCTATTAGGTTCTGTTAATGTCTATTTGAGTATTAAGTACTAATAATAATTATGTTAATAGTAGTAGTAATTACTTTTAATACATGTAATAATAGTCTGTTGATCCAAAATTAAGATTTCTTTTCTACTGACAATCCAATGTATAAAAATATATTTGGACAATTTTTAAGTATTCTAGTCCAGGATTATAAGGCATAGAAATTGAAAAATGACGAAATCCAAATAAAATGGATTGATTTTTAATTTTTTTTTTTTTTTACAAATCTTCATTTTGTGAAAAAAATAATCTCAATGAAAAATGTTTTTATCATCCTTTTTTTTTTTTTTCATTTATGACCCCCTTCCTAGTCATTTCTGAAACACAGGGAGGGGGGGAGCTTATCCACAGGTTACTACCCTATTCTAACCATAGTTGGGGAGCCAAATTTTCATTTCTATCGGACCACCAGACTGGATTCAAACTAGCACCGTTGCAGTTCTGAGCCATTCAGATTTAGTGCTTTAACTCTCTTGACTACGAACAGCCCTTCTTGATGTCATCTGAATATATATACAGTACTGGACTTAGACATTTGGCACTACTCAGGCTGTTGCCTCATGGTGGTCATCATAGTAACTGTTCTCTCCCTAAAAAAAAAATTAATTCTCGAGCTGTTGTGTATTACTTTACATTTGTATTGTAATTCATTCAATATTTCTCATTCATTTGCTTTATTAATTGACTAAAATTGTTATTTTAATTGTACAGAATTTCAATATTTATGAAATGAATGAGTGATACTATAATCTATCTTATATGTATAGTATTTGAAAAATATATTTTTTTAGGTATTGCAAATAATTTTTTTGAAGCCCTTATTGCTCATTTAGTCATGGATACAAATCACTTTCAAAAGTTTACATAGTTTTGACTTTTTGATATGTTATTTAGGTTTGAATTTAAATTTAATATCTAAATTTGCAACCTCTGCAAACATACAAGCAGAAGTATTTATTTCGATAAAATCCTTGAAATAGTTAATTCTTCATTCCATACTAAATATTTTCAAAACTACTGTATGAAACATATTATCCATACTCTACTTGAAGTAGAGTAAATTTTCTAAAATTTGAGCCCTTATGTTTACTGGTATTTCTACAAAGATGATCATTATAAACCATTTTAAAGTAAATTCATCTAGTCTCATTTTGAGCACTGATGTAGATCTATACATGAATATGAATATGTACTGTGTTCCTGAAGTATAAAACTTACCAAGATGACTAACTTTTAATGAACTCAGAGAAATTTCAAATTCTTGTAAAAATAATTTTTATGCTGTCATTTCATTAACATAATTGATATTCAACAGCTAATTATTAATTAAAGTAAACTTAGTTTATAATTCAGTTATATATTTATTAAAGAAGATAGTTTAGATAAATGTGTTAAAAAAAAAAAAAACATATTAATAAAACACAACAGATTACATTAGTAATAAATTTGATTTATATTAATAGAACAGAAAGATGTTCAGTTCAGAGATAAACAATTTCACTGCTTTTGTCACTTAAATGTATTCCCTGCCAGGGAGCACTACCCATGTCTGTTAGTGTTTATTTATTGATTGAAGGGTAAATAATTTAATAATTTTATGTATAAACCATGTAAGTATTATTATAATTGTAAATGTATTATTCTAATAAATAAACTTTAACAAAAGAATATACTGAATCACAGTAAAGTAATTTCCTACAGGCCATGCTTCTCACCAGCCTTTGCATTCTTAACAGAATCATTACCCCAGAGCTACTGGTGAAGTGGGCAGTAAGGGCTTCAAAAATTATTTTCAATACCTAAAAAAAAAAAAATATATTTTCAAATACTATACAAGATTTTCAAGATAAAATGTAAATATGTGTATATATAATTTTTCCTAGGTTAAGTAATATATAATTGTAATTGATTGAAAATATATTAATAGGTTAGAAGAAAAAAAGGTGAAGTGGGACAAGTTTTTGCTTCCAGAATTCCCTCCTTCGGCGAATAGTCAGAGGAACCACTCTGCAAAGGGCCAGGAATAGTGTTATCAGAGAGGAGCTCCAACTCCCTTCTGTGCCGGAATTTATAGGCCGTAGGCACATCAAATTCTTTGATGGGCTGAAAGCCTGTGCCAATCCCCTATTCCGAGATATCGCCCCTCTCCCAAGACCTGGGAGGTGGCAAAGCACGGTCCCCTTGGTCGACGTCATCGCCGAAGGAAGGGCTTCTGGCTCTGTAGCCTGTATATATAACATATATGTATATATAACATTATGTTACATTTGTGTAATTAATGTATTTACAAAGTGTAGTACAAATATTATTTGTGTTTGCTGGTAGATTGCGTCATGCCGGGCAATAGCGGTTTAGGCGGCTGTAGTATTTACGGCATAGATCAGTAAGGTGTCGCCACACTTTAATTGATTTAGTGAAAAGATGAAACAATATTGTTTAGATATTTTTTAAAAAATACATCAGTTTATTAAAAATGAATGAATATTATTATTTATTAATTATATTCACGAAGAATATCCTTATTGTTTTAAAATAAATAAGCATAAGTACTTATTTATTTTGTTAGTTTCGAATAAAATTTTGTATTTCAATGACAATTGTTGTATTATCTACTCTACATTTACTAATAAATGGTTTAATCAATAAATACTATAGTTATATAAATATGTTAATTCATTTTTTAATTGATACAACATTAATTCACCTTTTCACTAAAAAAGTTAAGAGATTTGATCAAATCACTTTTTTTAATGAAATCACCCCCATAGAGTTACTATTTTAATATCTTCAGTGAGTTGATCATCTACCTTTGGGATTTCATCAAATCTTCTTTTATATCATTTTCCTGCGCATGTATACAAACGAAAATGTTAGGGATTTTTTTTATTAAAATAAACTTTCGATCGTCTATCGAAGTCGCAAATTTAGATTCAGGAAAAACAAATAGACTTACAATCAAATGTTTTTTTCGACTGTAACCTTGGAAAAGATTTTCGTTACAATTTTTTTGGGTATGAAATTTTTGTGAATTTGATAAATTTCAGCAGAAAAGATTCAGAAAAAAAAGATGTTACAGTATCCGAAAATATCAACCAAAATAGAGGCCCTTGTAATTGGTCAATTTTGATTTGGACTAAGTTGGACGAAGAAGGTTGTAGTTCTTTTGTATTTATCTCTCTACCTTCACTACACCCACATGAAGTAATTTTTTTGGAGAACTTGGAACTTTGTAATGTACAAAAATGTATGTAAATATTCGTAACTTTACCAAACATCAACGATTTCTAACTAATACAACTTTATTTCAAATTAATAATATTTTTTCTCAGTTTAAATAGACCTCAGTTGTAGCTTAAGAGGAAAAATAATATCAAATAAATGAACCTTGAAGGGAATTTTTTTTCTGATCCCTCTAAAACAAAAAAAAACATTAAATTAATAGGTTGTATTACTATGGTTCCATAATTCGAATTGGTTACTACCTTTTTCTACCATTAGTACTTGAAGGAGTACAGTGAGATACTTAACTCGTGTTTTGATGTGTCCGTTCCATGTGGATTCGATTATAAAAAATTGGAGGTGAGGCGACTTCTTTAAAAAGGGATAATTATAATAGGAAGTTATGATTTCATGGAAATTCAAGACTCGAGCTGCCGATTCAAATACATTTACCTCAAAAATGGCATTATCACATATCTCTTAAATGCTTTGACATTTTTATATTCCCTAGAGTACATAAATTGATACAAGAACTCGGCATTGTATGTAACTAGTCTTGCAGCAATGCTATCCATCAGGGACCAACACCGCTATCGCTTCCCGCCAATACGAATTGCTTCAGGTCGTTCCACCTTGGATCACCACCTATGTTTTCTCTAATTAGATATTTGAAAGGAATATGGTCCGGGTGCGGTCAAAAAAACTCAAATAGTAGAATTATACTATTTTAATGAGCCAACGTTTCGCCCCACGTTGCAGGGCTTCGTCAGGGCTAAAAAAAGATACAAACACATAGTTACATAAGGAAAACAAAAACATAAGTGTAAAATAACAGGGGTATAAAATGTAAAAAAGTAAGATATAATAAGAAAAA
>NW_027116429.1:96066-125639 GCF_000696795.3 Halyomorpha halys | reverse complement strand
TGACCGCACCCGGACCATATTCCTTTCACCTTTCCACACGGTCAATCAAGATCTTTCACTAATTAGGTATTGTGTTAATTTATTCAATAAAATTTAGATAATTTTATAATGTTATATTAAACTTTTAATTAATATAATAAATGTAAATATGTTGATTTAATAAATGGTGTTTACCAAAAAGAATATACTGAATCACAAAGATGTAAGTTCTTACAGGCGGTGCCTCTCACCAGCCTTTGTATTGTTAGTAGAATCAATACACCACCGATGGTGCTGGAACAGAACCTTCTAGGGACAGCTAATAAGACATTCAGTATATATTTCTAACCTAAGTTTTTATATGAAGAGTTATTTCACGCTAGTTCCCTATTGGCCACATCCTCTTTCCTTTACCTTTATCCTATCATAGGGCCCGGGGGGGTAGCTAGCCTCCTTCGTATGCACAGGAATAGCACCCGGTAGAACGAGGTTACCGTTCTGCATGAACCGGCGGCTGGCTACCCTCCGGGCTTGTATTCCTCCTTCGTATCCACAGAAATAGAATTCTGTAGGACGAGGCTACCTTTACGTGGATAGTGGAGTGGGATGTTCGGAATCCAAATCGGTTTATGAGTTTATGTGGTTGGAATCTAGGAAGAGGTACATGCGTTTTAAGATGATTTTCTCAAGGGTTTTGTCCATGATAGGTTAAAGAGAAATAGGACGATAACAGGATGAATATTCAGGCGGTTTTTGAGGTTTGGGAATCATTTTGATTATGAATAATTTCCAGTGGACAGAAAAATATATGGATCGCAGTACAGCATTATAGATGTAGGTGAGGAATAGAACAGATTTTCGAGGAGGATGTTGTAGCGACACGTTACCTGCTGGTCTAGACTGTAACTATTACAGCCGCCGAAATCGTTATCGCTTCCCGCCAAGACGAAGAGCTTCAGTTCGTTTCACCGTGGAGCAACCACCTATGTTTTACTAAAATCAAAGAAGTAAGGCATTGGTAAGGCAAATATGCTTCGGAATAAGGGAAATAGACTGAGAGGTGGAACAAGTGAGTAAGAGGTCAGTAGGGACCAACACAGCGAAGGGCGGGATTAATTAAGGAGGAATTAATCATCAATAAAGATAAATAATCAGCCACTTCAGATAAACTATTGCTGAACTTTCGGAAGTTTTTAGTTTCAGGATATCTTCAAAATGTTTTATTTTATTTTTCTAACATTGAGCTCCACAAACACATTTACTCATTCTATTAAAAAAAAAATACGGATACGGGACGTTCAAACATAGTCAAAACTCAAACTTTTATTAAATATAAAACCGAAACACTTCTATTGTGACAATAAAAAATAATAAAATAGACAACAGATGAGTTAACAGCACATAGGCTATACTATCGCGCAATAGACTCCACCAAAAGCTAAAGGCATGGGCGTAGGCAGAGGGGAGCAGGGAGGAGTCGCGCCTCTTTTGGGGACCAAGAAAAATAAAAAAGAGAGTAAATAGTGAACTGATTTGATAGATGATTTCTTTCTGGAAACATGCTATAAATTAGTAAGGTAACATTGTTTAGTTGACATATTCACGGATCACAACACCTTTGAAGGGACATGAGGGATATATGTCTATTCTACCGTAAAAAATGGTGGGGGAACGAATAAAAAACAACTTTTTTTAGATTCCATTCTTTCTGTTATAACTTACAGCTGGCCGTTTTAATAATCTCAGAATGTTTGTTGATAATAAATGAAAGAAGGCAATCATCGTAGAAGAGGTGGCTAATATTTTTGACAGCAATCCCAGAAGACTGATGCTCTCATAGCAAACTTCTTCATCACCTCTCATATTTTACATATTATATATATATATATATATATTTTGTATTTATTGTGTGTATTGCATGAATTTATGTACAATAATTAAATTTATGCTCGATTATCAAGTTTCATTCACTATTATTTATTGTGATTATAGGTAATACAAACTTTAAAAGTAATAATAGAATTTTATGAAGTAGAAATTAAATGGTGGTGGTATTTCTTGGAATAATGCGGGATTACATATCTTTCTTATATATATATGTGTGTGTGTAATGGGCTGAGGTCTGCTCCCCCCTAGATGAAATCCTGCCTACGCCCATGGATCATCCTGTAGGGATGATGGAAGGGTGAATAGTAGGCAACAATGAGATGAACTCAAAGTGGTGGTAGATGGTAGCTGTAAATTATGATTACTAAGGAAAGGTATAACCTGTTTACACAGCTCTATCTACGTTTTTATTTACACTCGCTAATTATTTTTATTTACATTCAGAATAATATAATTTTTTATTTTTTTGGACTTTTTTTTATCAGTTTAATTTACTGATTTCCAGCCTGTATTACAAAAGTGAAATCAGTGGCGAAAAAATTAAATCAGAGAAATGGTAATGCAACCGTCATCCAGGTGCCTGGGACACGATTGCTAGAAATTTACCTACATCACTTATTGCCGGAACATCAGTTTTCAATCATCGCTTATATTGGAGAACGAGACAAGCACAAATGTTCCCAACTAGTAGTAATGCATATTGCTTCCAAATGAAGGAATATGGTGGCGGTCAAAAAAGTAGTTAAAAAGAGGTTCCAGTGGTGGCCAAAAAACTAGCTCAAATAGTACAAAATTTCAAATGTCAGGCAGCCAAATGTACAGGAGTTCAAGGGATTCAAGGCGAGATTAAAGGTGGTATGAGGTTCAAAAGAGGTCCAGTTTTTCTTTACAATACGAAGGGCTTTGTCAATTGGGATGTTAGTAAAAACTCTTTATCTTTCCTTCTTTTAGTTTCTACTGTTTTGTTTTTTCTTTTGTATCTTTTATTCTGCTCCTCTTATTTCTATTTCCTTTTAATTTACTGTGCAAATTTTTATATAGCTCCCACATGTTTTGCAGTTTATGGTCCTATCAAAGTTTACATTACATTTTATGTCATCCTATACTTCTACTCTGTTACAATATTTTTACTTGTTTTAGCTCTGCTATAGCCGTGAAAAGAAAAATATTCATTCAACGAAAAAATCATGTAAAAAAAATTTGAAGTAAATTTTATCAGCTTCGATTCCAATTCATAAGAAAATGTTTAGGCCCAATGATTCCCTTAAAAATGACGGGTAACCAAACATATTAACTAGCTGAATTTAAATGATTGTACTCAAAAATTAAAATTAATTATTGATAAGTTTTTATCAAATATTTTTTAACAAATTACACTATCAACATTTTTGATTATCTGCTATTTTTAAGAGACCCGTTGAGCCTGAATATTCTCTTCTGGACTGAAATGAAAGCTAATTAAATTTACTTTAAATTTGCTCAGCATTACTTCATTTGGAGAACAAATATTTTTGATATTTCAAAAAATATGATATGATTATGACAATTTTGGGGAAAATGGTCAATGAATGAAGAGGTGTCAGAGCCATTTTTTAAGTAATGGTCATATAAACCTCAGATTCTAGAAAACTATACATACTTTTAAGGTGAAACCACAAGCTACTATGTTTAGTCTGATGTTTTGGAGTTATATTAAATTTGGAAAAATTACTAGTTTCGCAAAAAAACTGAAATTGTTGTATCTACAAAAAAAAAAAATTATAAGTAACATGTGAATTTTCGTTATTCGAAGCATAGAATCAAAAATTAATTGTTAGAATATGAACATATAAAAAAGCAAAACAATTTTTTTGTTGACCTGTGTTATGTATTCTATTTTAGTAAGAATTATTTTTATTACATTTAAAATAAAGATTATTCATAATAAAAAAAAAAATATGCTTCAATATATATTTACATATAATGTAGTATATTATTTTGTACCCTATTAAATAAATTACAATATGAGGTGATTATGAAATTATATTGCAACAAAATTTTAGGGAGTGCAATATTTTTTTTTTATAAAAAGTTGGGCGATGATACAAAAAGGTTGGAAAACACGGCTCTGAATTCCAGACCATTTAAAAAGTGTTCAAGATGTCTGTTGGAGAGAGATTCCATTGGAAGAGGAATCAGTGTACACTTGTATTTTTTAAAGGCTGCTCCGTGGTACAAAAATTATAGAAGTGGTGCGTAGTAGAAAAAATGGTAAAGGGGCCTCTACATGTTCGCCAAGCCATGGCGAACTCAGACATGCACAAGCATGTGGATGGGTGCTTGTACGAGTTGGCCTAAGCTCATTGCCGATCTGTCGAGTCGGTTTTTTGGACACATATCAAAGGGATTCGTGAGAGCGCTCGTGTTGCATCTCCACCATTGTTCTTTGTTTAGTTGCAACTGAGAGCTGTTAGGAGGTTAAAGGTGTTTGTTGCTATTTTTTTATAATAAGTTTTATATTTAATCTTATTTATTTATATTTAATTTTCTTTTCTTTTTTTTTGTAATAAAAAGATTATAATTCCAGTGCAATGGCTGAAACCACTAGTACGTCCTCCATGCTTGCCTCTCGGAAAAACACTGACCTCTGGATGGTCTGCTTGGAGGGTTCCTTTGTTTACTGAGCATTTGTACAAGCCTGGGATTCGTGGTAAGCGTCCAACATGTAGATCCACCTGAAGAGGGTACAATTTATATAGAAAAAAATTATTAAAAAGTAACATGAGTCAGCCATTCAAGCTAATGTCTGCTATTTAAAGAATTTCAAAATTTATAAGTATACTTGTATTTGTTTTTAATCAACTTTGAGTTAAAAAAGTACTTTAATTTTTAATTAACATATATTCTCTGTTAAAGATGAATCATTTTATATGGAGGTAGAATTGTGCACTAATCCAAAACTGGTTCACAATGATCGAGCAGGATTTTTACTCAAAATATTAAGTTTTTGATTTTTGGAACAACATCCAAGAGAATGATGATTCATTATGAAGCAAAATGGTAGGTGTTTCAAATAGTTAAAGAATAAATTACAGTGTGTTCTGAACATCAATGAATTTGTCACCATTGATATATCCTTTTTGAACCAAGGGGTTTGTAGATGTGAGAAGTAGTGTCTCGATGTTATGAGTTCACTTATTTATGAAGGCTTCTGTAGGCAGGTAAGAGATAAACAATAATCAGGTCTGGAGGGATCAGTCACTGACTCAAGCACCCAGCACCAAGAGGAAGTAGGTGACTGAATGGAACAATCCTTCAGATGCAGGACCGGATTTAAAGTTTGGGTGCCCATAGACCTAAGAATTTTTTCCCTAATTTTCCATACCATCGGAAGATTAAGAATAACATTATTTAAGAAACTAACAGAAAATTAAAAGTTTTGTATTTTGGGTATATTAAGTAAATTAAAAAGCTTAACAAGTATTGGAAATAAGTTGAATATCTTTAGTAGCTATCAGCACATAAGCAAATTTATATATTATACTTTATACATTATTGAGATATTGAAAAGGAATATTGAAGTTTCCTTCAAATATGTATAGAGAAAGAACAGTCACAACTTAATATAGTAATAAGTAATATTTCCACAAAGTTCGTTCCATCTCTAATTGTACCTGATTTCAAAAGTACTATATACTTCCTGTACTTCAATCCAATGCTGGGAAAAATGTATTTATAAATAAAACTATAACTAAATTATTGTGCATACAATATTTAACTATTGATAATGAACAATTAATAACTAAAAATTGTATCAACAAAAATTTAGTCATATTTCTATTTGTAACTAGTTTTTATCCAATTCTGCTTCAATCTACAATAATTACACCAATAAACTTTAAAAGGGAAAATTAAATGAAGGATTCTCAAACTCATTATACAAATTTCCTCTTATAAGGCCTGGGCCTGTTAGGCGAATCTGGCCCTGATAAACTGATGTATATCGAACATTGAGACATTAGTAAACCTAAAACATAAAACTAACTGCAAGATAATTCAAAATGAGCTTCTCTAAATAATAAAATGAAAATCAATTAAGGTAAATAATTATTAAACCTTATTTATAGAAAAAACAAAGTAGTAAATAATAATTATTATACTGTTTACAGAGTATTTAGGTTTTAATTTTCCTTACCGCTTGTTTAATTTCTATCTATATTACCATAGAAAAAAATTGAATTAATTGAAAAATATGAATTCAATTATCCTATAATAAATGAATCATATATTAAAATAATACAAATGGAAACAGAATGAAATCAATTCAGAACAGCCTGTTTAATTTAAATTCATATTTATTAAGTTAACCTAAAATCAATATTAACAAACAGAGGCACAATAATTTCATCACAATATAGTTTTAATTCTAAATAAAATAATTTTAGTTAAAAACTTTTTTTTTTACATTTACAACAGATAGGCAACCATTTAAGTCTTATGTCCTTACCAATCATGTTTCAAGATAATAACATAATGAAAGGACAAGTTTGATGATCCAGTTCATATTACATGACTATAAAAATAAATTGATTTCTTTTTAATGATATTTATTCTGTTTGTAAATGAAATTATGTATAATAGGTTTGTATTATTTAAAGACACAACTGGATGAAGGTGTTAAGGTAACATTTTAGTAATATAGAGATTATTGCTTTGAAGAATATTTTACAGACTTCTTTATACATAAAACTTTTTTCAGAACATTAAATTGTGGTGATTTTCAAAAGTTAATAATTGAGTTTTCCAGTTTAAAATAGGAAAAAATTAACATTAAATTAATTTTTTCTGAGACACATATGTTTGTAACATCTTCATTTCATATATGAATAATATAATTTGAATCATTTGAACTTAGTTAGTATATATATGCAATGTAGTTACATACTAAATATATTTTTACATTTTGATTAAGTTTATCTTGCAAAGACATAAGACATAGTTTTCCGTCCTCCCCTTTTTAATATTTACATATTACTACAAATATACAATATATAACTATGACAAGAAAGACATATTAAAACTTGAAATTTAACAATCACTTTGTTGCTTTCTGATGATATATTTATAAATATAAATTATTATATAATATCGAACATTCATGAGAGTTTAATTAAAGGACAATAGCATATTTACAAGTATAAACAGTTAACAAAAATTATGAACATTATTAACAAAATAGCAAGTAATATACTATACAATTATCTTAACATTTAATTTACAAATATTACAAAACAAAAATAATTGCACACTCATTACCAATATAGGTGACAGTAGGAAGAATAACAAAATCCCAGAGTTCATTTCATGTGTACCTAATTTCAACAAAATAATGTTAGAATATAGAAGTAAATAATTAATTTTTACTTTTCCGAGATGTAATAATTTAAAATTTAAAATAATGAATTAATATTTTTTAAACTTTATATTTAAACGATAAAAACATTGAAAGAATTCTTCTAATCAATAATTGGAATAATGTCATGATGTTAAATAAAAGATATTACGGATACCACACCAAGTAGTATGTTAAAAGATCTTAGTAGAATAAAATTAAATAATCAAAATGTGACCAGAGAATGCTAGCAAACTACAACTTGATTTTATGTAAAATTTAATTATTTATGATGATGGTACCATGGTAATGGCTGTGCTAAGGAGTAGTGAAGATGCACAAATTGTGACATGATTTCCTATATGAAATTATGAGGTTTAAAGTACATGAATATGGGACAGTGGTCCCGAAACGTTGTATCATGTCATGATAATTTAATAAAAATTTCATTTAACTGGAAGTCATTAACCTCAAAAAAAATGTTTATGAATTTACAATAGATGATTACTTTTAAGTAATAAAAAAAATGAAAAAGGAAGTGTAGTGACCTATAAAATTATATGAGAATAAATTAAATAAATATTTTACGATAGCAGTGTATATTACCTTAAAACTCAACACATAAGAATTACTGAAACAAATTTATATTAAACTATTATAAAGCAATAAATCCTCTTCAAATACTAAGTTATCACCAAAAATAGGGTTTTTTTAATAGGGACAAAATATCTTTGACAACTAGTAGCAGCCATACATGTTAGATAATTTAGATTATTAGATATTATTTAGACACAAATTTTTGATCGATGAGATAGTAAATGTCAGGCATTTGTAGCTGCTATACAGTTTATAACTACAGCCTTTACGTGTTTTTTCATTGTTTTTATTTTCTTCTTCTTCTTTAGTACCTTTCAGCGTGGAGGTGGCTCCGTCCAAGAAAACCAAGCCCCTCGATCCTGAGCCAGCACCCTCATGGCATTTCAGTTTTCCCTCTTTTCTCTCCCACTCTGGAGATGTAGTCCTTCCATTGCATTCTGGGTCTCACTCTTGGGCGTTTTCCTGTTGGTCTGGCCTCAAAATATTTTCTTGGATTCCTGTCTTCACTCATCTGACAGAGATGTCCAAACCATCTGAGTTGTCTCTTTTCAATGTTATCCTTTATGGAGACAGTTCCAACATCCTGTCTTGTCCTCTCAGTTCGTATACGATCCCTCCTAGTTTGGCCTGCCACTCCCCGTAGGTATCTCATTTCCATTGCAGCGACTCTGCTTAGGTGCTTATCAAGTGGTACCCAGCTTTCACTTCTGTAAAGGAGGGTAGGTAGGTATATAGCCTTGGAGATATGTACTTTAACATTCCTCTCTACCTCCCTTTTTCCCTATAACTGTTGCTAAGGTGGTAGTATATTAAATTTGCCCTCTTTATCCTATTGGATATCTCTTGGTCTACCTTCCCATTCCTGCTGATCACTGTTCCTAGGTAAGTGTACTTGTCCACCATTTATATTGGTTCACCTTTGCAAAGTATTTCAATGTTTTCCTGTTCCTGGCGTATATGTATAATTTTGCTTTTCCTGACATTGATGGTCATTCCCTATCTTTCCAGCTCAGCTTCCCATTAAGTTACTGCTTGTTGTAGGTTCTCTTTATTATTTGCTATAAGGACAATGTCATCCGCAAATACCATTACCAGGGCCAGTATTATCCTCATGTTCCATTTACCAATAGTAGTGCGGGCTGTCCTCCGATTGCACAGTTTCAGGATTTCAACCATATAAATGATGAAGATGAGGGAGCTCAAACTATTTCCTTTTTTTACTCCTTTCTCAATTACAAAGATATTGGACTCTCTTTCATTAATCCTTACTATTCCCTTGGAATCGTGGTAGGTCGACTTTATAGCTTCTATCAATCCTTGTGGGATGTTTTTTTCAGAAAGAGCATTCCACAGTTCTTGTCTAGGGACCGAATCAAAGGCAGCCTTTAGGTCTATAAATACCAAGAAGATACTCTTTCCTTGTTCCCACAATTGATCAATAATTGTTTTGAGAGAAAATATATGATCCTGGGTCTGGTGTTGAGGCCCGAAAGTAGCCTGTTCCTCTTCTAAGTCTTTCTCCACTAGCTCTCACAGCTTCTTTTCTAATATTGAGGTATAGACCTTGTACACAACCTGGGATAGACAGATAGGTCTATAGTTCTCACATTCATTAGCATTGTCTTTTTTGTGAATGGGACAATTATGTTGTACTCCCATTCCTTAGGAATAGCTTTTGTGAGTAACTTCTGAAAAAGGCACTGCAATGCTTTCAATAATTCTGTTCCACCATATTTGATGAATTCAGTCATCTTTTCCTTCTGCTTTTCCTAGTCTTAATCTCTCCACAGCTGCTTCCACCTCTTCCTCCCATATAACCTTATCATATTCTCCCCGTATACTTTCTCTAATCATTCGCTCCTCGGCAGCTCCAAAAAAAACCTCATTGTAGTAGTGTCTCCACTTTTCTAAAATACCCTGGTCCCCAGGAAAATAAGTCTGCCTCCCTCATCCTAAAACTGGTAATCCTGCAAGTAGAAGTAGCAGCCTCCAGTATGGCTTTCTTTATGACCATATTTTATCTACACTTCCATCCATGCTGGTGTCCTGGAGTTTTTAATCCAATAGGTTTGAGTATTCCGCTCTTATTCCAGGTTCCTGGAGCTTGATAGCGTTGCTTTTTTGGTAGCTTCTTGGGTATTTCTTCCTAGGAGGAAGAATTTGAGTATCTCCGACTAACAGGAGGTGGTCTGAACCAATTTCTGCACCCCTAATCTCTTTAATATCAGTAAATAGCTTTCTTATCCTTCAACTATAGATCAAGTAATAGATTATACTATTTACATTCTTTTCTTCAGCGGAAAAAGTTATTTTATGAATTCGTTTGTGTGGAAAGAATGTATTACCAATGGGCAGATCATTGTCAACACATAAATCAATCAGTCTTTGCCCATTTCTATCCTAAGTGCGCTCACCCCCATGTTTTCCCATAACTCCATGTGCTTTGATGTAGTCACTCCCAGTTCTAGCATTGAAGTCACCCATAATGATTACTTCTCTGTTCTTGTCCTGGCTTTTAATAATTTCCCTTTCTAACTCAGCATAAGACTATTCTTTGTTGAAAGCAATAGCTTCTTCGGTGAAAGCATACACCTGAATAATGGCCACTTTTCCTATTGATAATTCCAGGTTTGCCATTTTTATTCTAGAAAATACTGGATCCCAACTTTCCACTTTTGCAAACAGGCTGCCCCTCATAATTATCCCAACACCTTCCATTGCCCTCATTTCTGCGGGAACACCAGAAAAGATGGGGACATGCTGTTCATTTAGATATACCTCTCCATGGCCTTTTTTCCTCATTTTGCTGATACCTAGTAGGTTTATCCTATAGGACTTCATTTCCTCCACCAATTCCACCTCCTTCCAGTCAATGTTTTAATGTTCCATGATCCAAATCTTATGTTCTTTCGAGCACCGTGTCGTAACCGATGGGTACATCCAAGTCTGAGGCAATTTAAGTTTCTCTGAATCATTTATACTCAACTACAGGTGATTAGCCCAGTAGAAGAGGCCCCGTATCCTTGGGACAACTGGCCTCCCGAATATTTATGTCCCCTCAGGAGTAAGGGTGGCCGAGTTATACCCCCCAGTACAGGGTACCTGTTGGTCCACGGGTTCTTATTCGTTATATTCAGACCACCCCTCCTTAGGAGGAATCCTCCATCGACCACCCGGGGGACGCACTCCCTAGTGGACAGGTTCGATATGGTTTTTATTTACCATTCTGCAAAACATGAGAACTTAAATTAACTTCAATTGATTTTCCCTTAAAAACAATATTTAAAGACAAAATTTTTGTGATAACAAAGTATAATAGTGTTAAATTGATTGTAAGTAAATTTTTAATATTAATGCGATGAGTGACAAAATAGAGTAATTTCGACTGAAATTGGTGACCTGGACAGAATAGCCTGCAATAAATTTTTAAATTATTGATGTGAGGGTAAATTTGTATTTAAGATTGCCCTTGAGGATGGGTCTAACTGGCCGAAACATTGGATTATTACCAGACACTGTTGCAAAGCAGAGAATACAAAGGAAAACAATTATTAAAAACTAATTAATTCTGAAAAATAATAAAGTATGTATTCATTAATTGGGTGTAATACCATCATATACCACAACCATGGCAGGAAGGGTGGGTTATTATTCAGGTAGCCAACCTATTCAAGCCAAAGTAAGAATAATTTTAAGGGTTTGTCACAAAGTGAAAGCCAATTTTCCTAGTCTCAATTTCAACCATAGCCATTTTTTATCAAAGAGCCCTAAGGTACAATATTACCATTCAGGACCACAATGGGCTCAGCATATAAAGTAAAAAGAAACAGAAAAAATATGATTCAAAATAAGATAATATTAAATAATCATAACAAGATAAAAAAAATATACAATAAATAAATTAAACAATTTTTGATTAATACTTTAGGTAAAATAACAGTGAACTACAATTACCAAATGAAAAATAAACAAATTTAAGTACCATAGTAAATTACAAACAACATACTTACAGAATGTTCTTGAGTGATAGCAGCAAGTTCTTTTAGCCATTCTGATAAAAGTAAAGCACACATAATGGTACTGTGTATTTCATTAGAACTCAAAGTATTTCTGTAAAAATAAATAATGAGCAAGTCAACCAAATCGAATGTTATAAAAGAAAATTTAATTATAAAAAAACACTATAATAAATTTTAATCCAGATAAACACAAACTATTCCTTTTAAATAGATTATTTGAAATGAACTATTACAGAAATTTGAAGTTAAATGTTAAAATTGTTATAGTACAGTGAAATTTCAATGATATACTCAAAAAAAAGATTGGATGAACAAAAATTAATAGAAAATAATGTAGGAGACATGAACAAGAATATTTATGGTTCAAGTAAACTTTTTAACCCACGACTGGAACAAGAGATGAAAATAATGATATTCTGACAATTAAAATAGAAATATTAAATAATTAAAAAAAAAAAACAGATATCTTTGACAGCTAGCGGCAACTATGTGTAATTAATAATCTAATGACACAAATTGTTGACAGATGAGATAGTAAATGTCAGGTATTTGTCAAGATGGTTAGCTATACAGTTTATTACAACAGCCATTAATTTTATGTACCATTCTTCAAAAAATGTGACATTTAGTTTTTAAATTTATTGGCCCTTAAAGATTTAATTATAAATGTGATCTTTGGTTAGTAACATTAGGGAATGAATCTTAACTTTTTAAATGCACTTTTTTAAGCGTTTCTCATATAAACTTAAGGGTAGGTTGTAAATATTGAATAATTTAAAAAAACTTATTAGTAGATAGTAATGATCCGAAAATATTAATTTGGTTTTAAACAAGAAATTCAACAACTGATCAAATATTTTCTTTATGGCAAATAATGTTGAGAAAAAAAAAAAAAAAAAAAAAGAATACAAAGGTATAAATTTCCAGTTACATATTGATTTAAAAAATACATAACATTCCATTGACCATCAAAAGCTGTATATTATTTTGAGTAAGGAAGGAATGTCAAATAAATTAGCAAACTATCAAACTATAAAGTGCTATGACTAGCAATAGTACAAGGAAATGCAAGAAACTTTTAATGAAATTAGAATCAGTACTTACTGCTCTGAGAAGATTAAGGTTCCTTGAGATTTAAGGCAATACTTTTAACCCAGTTTAACTAAATTTAGCAGTAGAATATGTTATTAAATAGGTTTGATTCTTGGGGTAAAAACACCTGAACTTGGGTCTGCTATTATAGGTAACATTAATATTAAAATGTATAAGTAATTTAAATTATTTGGTACTAAAAGGTGACATTATTTGGTACTACAATGATGTAGTCATTGCCGCAAGATGCCGAGCAGCATTAAAAGGAACATTCCAGGAATTCAAAGAAACAGCATATGTATTGGGCCTTAAGGTGAATGAAGACAAGACGGTGTATATGAAAAGTTCAAGAAAGGATAAGGAAGAAAATAACAAAGTGATGTTCAGAGACCACAATTTCAGTTCTGTAAACCAGTTTAAGTACCTGGGAAGCTTGGTTACAGATGACAACAAAGTAAAGAGCAAAATAGAGGCCAAGATAGTATCAGGAAATAAATGTTATTTCTCACTGCAAAAATATTGAAGTTTAGAGCTCTCTAAAAGAATGAGTGGTCATTTACAAAACCATCTTAAGGCCAGTAGTGATCTATGGGGGAGAAACATGGCCCTTGACAAGAAAAACAGAACAGATGCTCAACTCCTGGGAGAGATAGGTATTGAGAAGGATATGGGAGATCAGATGGCTGGACGATGTGGAGGAGGATTTGAAGGTTGGCAGATGAAAGGAGAAAGCAAGAGACCATGTAGATTGGTTGGCTGTGGTGGAGGAGGTCCGGGTTCTTGCAGGACTTTAGTGCCATAATAATAATTGATTTTCCACAAATCCGCAGGAAGAGATAGAGGACATCGCCTCAGACCTACAACATGGGCAGGGCACTGGAATTGGACAGAATTCCAAATGTGGCTCTTAAGATGCCACTCAAAAAACCAGCTGGATCTTTTCATCGACCTCTTCAATTCATGCATTCATGAAGGCTCAAATCCAAAACCTTGGAACAGACAGCACCTTTTACTAGTTCCAAAGGGTAAAAAAGGACTGGAAGACCTGTCAACCTATTGTCATATTTGTTTATTGTATACAACAGGTAAGGCGAATGAAGACAAGACATTTGAAAAATCCTTTTCCTCAAGCTACAAGAGTGCACGGAGGCTGTAAATGGCCTCTGAAGGGTTCAAATGTGGATTTTGTAAAGAGTGATCCACGGTAGATACTATAGGATTAGTAATCAAGACAGTCCATACAGCAATTGCAGGAGCAAGGTGGAGGAGAGGTCCCAAGTGTTATGCAGCAATCATCACTCTAGATGTCAAGAATGCTTTTAACACAGCAAGATAAAACTTATATTAGGTGCCCTACGGACTATGGTGGTGCCAGTCTATCGTATGAGAGTTCTTACAGACAATTTTAGAGATAGAGTTCTGTTTTATCTTTCAGACATTAGTCAAAGGAGATACAAGGTGACTGGTGGTGTCCCACAGGGCCTCTTCTGTGTAACCTCATGTACGACGCAATTTTCAAGTTGACAATGCCAGAGGGAGCAACAGTTGTGGGATTCATAGATGATGTTGCAGTGATAGTAGATGCCCTCACCTTTTCAGAGAAAATGAGCGGAAAGTAACCATCAATCAATGGCAAGTGTTGAGAGGCTGTAGATTCCGGGAGGTTTGCAGGTTGATACCAGTTGTTGGCTCGTGGTATAGTCGCTGACATGGATGCTTTAGAGCATACCAATACCGATTTAAATTGGACAACACCACAGAATGCCCTGCATGTCAGACTATCGAGGAAACAGTGGAGCACATGTTTTTCGCTTGCATTCGCTTTGCAGAAGAAAGAGACAAATTAGAGAGAGTGTGTGGAGTCATCACACAGAAAACGTAGTGAACCATAAGCAGCGCTCGGACCAGCATCGGAACGCAGTGAAGAAATTCACCACAGTCATCCTTAAGAGGTTGAAAGCGGAAGAGAGGGCAAGAAGGTGCAATTACCATGGAAAACATGAAAACCATGCGAAGAGAACAATGAAGGAGCACTCAGCTATTTCCCTCCATGAAGTAATGCCTAACGACGGTCCCGTGGAGAGGAATAAACAGAAGTAGGGAGGTGGTTTTAGTAGATGGATAGGTACGGGTCTATCTGTGTCTTTAGAAGATTTCCTATAGATACTACCGACCCTCGTAAAAAAAAAAAAAACACACACATAAACACATCCAATCACACAAAAAACAAATTGGTGAGACATAAATATTTGGAATCAGGAAACTTTAACGTGAAATTATGACCACATGTGTTAAATCAATATGTAATGTAGTATTAATTATTCATTGCTGTACTCGTTTGTTGAACTTATAGAAATCATATATTAATTGATAATGATGAAGTTTTTAGAAACCCAATCGACTCACACTGAATGATAAATGTGTAGATCAAGTCTAAACTTGATTTCCTTACAGTAACTTGAAGTAGGTAAAGGTAAAGAGTAGTAAAAAAAAAAAAAAAGTTATATAATAATGTGACAAAATAAATACAATACAATTTTTCATTACATCAGTAAATCGTGATGTTGATTCCAAAACCGTAGCTACTTTTTTTTCTGAAGTAAAGCTTTTAATGCATCTTTAAGTTTGATTCATTTATTACCTCTTGGACCTTAAAGTTAACAACAGATACTAAATGTATCAAACTTAAGATTCACTCGAACATTGCTTCAGAAAAAAAAAGTTAGACAGTAGCTTTTGGAATTAAGTTTGTGAAACATAAGGATAAGATCATAAATATTCATATAAAATTGATATCATAAGTTCAAATGAATATGATTCCGTACATGAGAATAAACATACCTGAAACTATAACCCAAGTTTTCTAATTTCCTTTCTGAAACAGGAGGATGGTGCCTTTTCTTGCGAAATACTTGAGTAAATGCAGAAGTGAAACTTCGCTTAGAATCTACAAAAGGAAGAATAATATTAAAATTGTCACCAAGTTAATACCGTAATTTTTGAATACTTTAAAAATAATTTGGTGATTACTTTTCTGATACAGTAAAAACTGAAAGCTGAAAAACAATATTTTAACCAGTTTCCCAAGGCATTTATAGATAAAAATGAACTTGAAAAAGACTGAATAACCTAAATTCAATAATACACAATAGAAATTACGAAATGATCAATCATTAGACTCAACAAGTCAAATTCAGGTAGTTGGGAAACTCGGAAACTAGAAGTTTTCTGGAATTCTTCTAATCTCATTTCTTGGTACCATAATGCTTACTTTTTTTTTTTTTTTTTTTTACATTGACATAAGTGTCCCTACTCTTAACAATACCAAATCAGAGCACCATAGTTTACCTAGTCATTTAGTAATTTTCTTACACTTGTTAACTGTGTCAATGAAGCAGGCAAATCTGTTAACAAGGTCTGATCACACCTCACATAAGACAAGAAATCAATTTTCAGGAAACTTGACATGTCAAAAAATTTAATATCTGGAAATTTAGTAACTCAAAGTAAAATTGATCCTCCTTCAGCTTCTACTAATTCCTTCAGAATTGACAGGTGAACGTCCGAGGGGTAGACTGGAGTATAGGTGAGAGGATTGCATCAAGACTGATCTGGTAGATTTGAGTTTAGGACGGGCGTCATTGGGTAGGTGTGTGTAGCCAGTGATTGATGGTATCGGCATCAAACCTTTGGGATCACTTAACCTTTAATTAAATTAATAAATCACTTTATAAAATTGTTACCCATTCAATCATCAATAAATGAAATTATATAATAATATTAACTGAACTCTAGAGTCATATTATTTAGTAAGGGAATCAACATTACAGTAATTTACAAAGCAGAACCCATAAACTTTAAAAACATATTTGCAACACTTCCAGTGATAATGATCTTATACTAGGTTGGAAAATAATGTTTCAAACGCAGTTAAGGAAATATTATAACTAAAAGTTTTAAAACCTATTTATAAAAAAAATAATAAAGAGTTGCTATGATATATGATAATATGAGAGTTTGCATTACAGATGCTAGTTCAAAATTGTATTTAATAAAATTTTCAATATTTTATATATGTATAACAAACCTCGTTCACTACTAGAGTAGTAACATTTCCCTTCAGATGACGGAGTACTTAATGCCTGCAATGTGTATTTTCGTACATTTACCAGCCTGTTTTCTCTGTCAAGTAAAGTTGTTTCACAATCTTCCACAATTGTTTTAAGTTGAGGTACAGTAAATTCATTAATAACAGCTTCTATTTTTTGCTTTAAACAGCCTATTACCTTAAACAAAATAAACATATATAATACTAAGTTTGATAAAATTATGAAAATATATTAATTTCCTTAATAGGATCTAACATGCTTCAAACTAGCAATAAATAAAAATAAATACACAAATAGAAAAATTTAGGTTAGGGGGTTAAAGTATACCTCAGATGCAACAAAAAAAATCATACAGGCCTTATTCTCTACAGAAAATGAGAATGAGAAATACACACCTCATAGTTTTTATTTTGTTTTTTTTCATTAAGACATTTTTTTTCTTTATGAATAGGAAGCAATAAATAAAAAACTTTTAAGCTGCATAATTTTAAAATTAAATACTGTAAACCAGATAAACGTTTCTTTAAAAACAAGTGGAATTTGTCATGGCTAAAACAATCTCAAGAGTTTCAAGTGAATAAATAACAAAAAGTTTTGTTTTTCTAAAAATCCTGAATTATTCGTAACTGATTTTAACAGCCTCCTATTAGACTACAGATTTTAAATTACTACACAGCAAAATTACTTAGTTCATACCATCTGTTCAGAAACTAATAATTACAATTTACAAAATTATTATCCTTTTTACAATAAAGAACAATATGATGTAAGGAAGAAAAGAACTTTATGGATGCAAAACATAGCTATTTACGGTGAAGGAAGCACAAAGCATTGAGGTTATCTAGAATAAGATATTGTGGAATATGCACCCTATTTATATGATTGAAGTAATAGCATTGAAACAACTGGAAAGAGACATGTTTCAAGTTTAGTAATGAATGAAACCTTGAATAGTTATAAGTGCTGAGCTGACTCATAATTGTCCAAGGGGTATACCAAAACTTAGGAGAAAAGATTGCGTTAAGGATGATATGGTGGATTTGGGTTTTGACAGTGGTACCAATATTGTACCTTTGGGTTTACTAAAACTTTTTAAAATATTGTTATAATTTCTACATACTAGTAACAGACATTAATACCAGTAACAGACAAAAGATGAGATTAACATTTATATTACACAAGGATGAAACCCAAAGCAATCAAAATGTATCTTAAATGGAACAAAAAAGCTACTAAAGAAGGTTAGTTAATTCATGTAATACAATTTTATAATTTAATTAAATATATACCAAATATAGGCAATAATTAAATTGGTTTTTAACTAATTTCAAATAAGAACAGTATAATAAACTATAAGCCCAATGCTCACCTGATATAATGATCTTATACTAGGTTGGAAAATAAATGACTGATCCAGCAAAAATGATCTCAAAAGTGGTTGCGGATAAATAGCAAGTCTAGAAATAAGCCCAGTAAGTTGTAGGTTTATAAAAAGGTTTTGAGCTAGCATATTTTCCAATTTATTAAAAATAGCTTGCAAGAAAGGACCTGAAATCAAAAGTTCATATTTATAGTTCTTACATTTCTTTCCAAACTATTTTATCAGTAATTATTACAATATTTCTAATTAAAAGCCGATAAATAATTGTAAAATTACATGTAATTTCACTTATTACTAATTAGTAGGTTTCTTGTCTTTAGAATCTAAGGCCTCATCCACAATGGTGCATTGCCCCTAGAACTTCCCCTCGCACCAAAATTTAATAGGATTTGTAATAATCTCTTATTTGCCTCGTGTATCCTCCCATGTTTTTGTGGCTGAAAATTTTGATAAAGATCTTCTTGTTCAATCTTTCCTCCTTCATCCTCTTCATATGCCCATAGAACATCAGCCTTCTGATTCTCATCTCAGTTTCCAGGTTTTTGATTTTTCGGTAGATCTCTTCGTTAGATCTTAGCCTGTAACCTGTGTGTTTTCCTGGGCTTTCTATTTTTAGCAGCTTTTCCAAGTTGGATAAGCATGTGGTCTCCACACGTATAAAATCACAGGCCTCATCACAACATTGAATGCCTTAACTTTGTATTGGAGGAGAGGTTCATCTTATTGTAAATTTTAGCTGTTTGAAAACTTAAATTTTCTAATTTGGTGGTTTTCTCTCGGATGCTCTCTTTCTTAGAACCGTTGTGACAAATTATTTCTCCCAAGTAATTAAGTTTTCTGGTCACTTTTATTTTTCCATATTCGGTGTTTACTAATTTTTTCTTGAAATTCACTTCAGTAGTCATGAGCTCTGTTTTTTCGTATGATATTTGTAGGCCTGCTTTTCCTGCTATTATTTTTAGGGTATTTATTTGACTAATAGCCTCTTCCTCTGATTCTCCCAACAGTGCGAGATCGTCGGCAAATGTCAAACAACTCACTTTTATATGATTGTTTTTGTTCCCTACTATGGCTCCTGATTTTTTTTTTTCCAGGATTCCTTCATGATTTTATTTAGGACTATGTTGAAAAGTATTAGAGACAAGCCGTCGCCCTGTCTTAGTCCTGTTTTTACCTGAAAAGGTTTGGTTATAAGACCCTGGAATTTCACTTTAGGTTTTATATCTGTCAGAGTAAGTTTTATCAGATTTATGGTTTTCTGGTCTACTCCATGCTCTTTCAGGATTTCCAGTAGGGTTTCCCTATCCACAGAATTGTAGGCCTTTTTAAAGTCTACAAAGGATATGTAAAGATTTTTCCTTCTGGTAGTGTAGTATTTTATGAGCAGTTTAAGGCTTAGAATTTGCTCCTGACATGACCTTCTTTTTCTAAAGCCCCCTTGGTACTCTCCTATTTTGTGATCTATTTGTAATTCCAGTCTATTAAGCAGGACTTTAGGGAAGATCTTATACATAACTGATAGTAGTGAAATTCCTCTATAGTTATTAACATTGGTTTTGGACCCTATTTTATTTTATAGTGCATTAGTATATTTTATTATATGTCTAAAAAGTCAATCAATAGATAACCACTCACCCTCAGACCTATTTTTAATTACATTATTCTCTTAAATCTTACATGAATATCAAAAGCAGATGAATAAATTTTCGAAGTTCATATGATTTCCATCTGATTTGAGAAAGGTCAAAAAGTAAATCATATCTTCTTGTCTCTTGAAAAGATGTATGAATTTTCCTGATTAAAATGATTTTTAGACTGTTTACAGGCAGGCTGAAAGGAAAACCAGAATGAAAATTTTCCTAAAATCGCTTTTCTCTCACGTGGACAAGAATTTCGAATTCATTTTACTTTTAGACAGCTGCTAAATGGTCCAAAAATTGTTTGAACCACGAAAATACATTTACCCGTTTGTGAGATGTAATAATATAAATAAAAATAATAACATATATATTAATATAAAATAATAATATTTACAATTTTATTAGGAAAATGATACAAATTTTATACGTATAAAATTATCATCTAATATTTTTAATTTTAAGAATAACTAAAGAAATACAATTATGATTAGTTGCTAATATTATCTCAGAAAAGGAGATAATATGAAAATATTACAATTAGCGACCTACCAAAATTCAAGATTAAGTGGAACCCAAACCCAAATTTCGGCTTTTGTTTTAGTTTCAGCCAAAACCAATTATAATTTGATAAAATATAAAAAAAAAAAAAAAAAATCAACCCTAAATTGGTACGTACGTATTATTTCTATGGAAAATTAGGGAAATAATAGGTATGGTGGAATAAGTTTTACTGAAACGAGAAATTCTTTAAATTATATTCTTCTTCTATCTCTGTAACAATTGATTATAGAAAAAAAATCATAGAATAGTATTTAAAGGTATTTTAAACTACTTTATCGATTTTGTAATTTTTTTTTGTTTAATTTCTACATTGCTATTTCTAACAAATGGAAACTTTATCATATACTTTACCAACAATATAACCACAGAGGGAAGATCAAGTTTCCTGTCACAAAACAAAAGTCGACTGGAATTGAATTGGAGCTGCTGCAGATTCAAGGTTGCTGAGGTGATGCCTTAACAATCTTGGTTATGACGTATACCATAAAGACTGTGATAAATCTTATAGTTTTTGAGGTATTCACCAAAAATTAAAAATAATTCAATTCAATTCCTGTGTGCGATCTCAGAGGCCCGATATATTCTTTACCATCGGAAGCCCTCTATTGCATGTTTATAGTTTTATAAAAGCAAATTGAGAAACATTTGATGTAATCATATAATTTATAACAATACAAAATTTTGTCCCTGAAGGGGCAAGTAAAGAAGAGAAAATGGTTGTTTCTCACGATCCTGTGGTGATAGCTGACAATCACAATCTCATCCGTTGTTGATGTGCCTGGTCCACCGTGGTCAAGGGTGCCACCGTCTTCTCATCACATCTTGTTTTTGATTTCTATGAGGTTGTGGTGGTGTCACTTTAACCGTTCCAGTGGTTCTTCTGACGAACGCTGGCCATCATAAGAAAGGTGTGTTTTGTGGTCCAACAAGTGACCAGGCTGTCAAGAGACATATGACGAGTCCTAGTGAAATGTTGTAACATGTGATTCACACTGTCTTGATTTCACATTGACGGGTCACTAAAGTAGAACTGAATAAATTTACAAAATCAGATGTGTAAATCTGACAAGGACAGAAAAATCAAAAAAGAAAATTTGGAACACAAAATTATGTGCTGATGATATTGTCATTTGTATGTCAACTTGTCCTGATAAATTCAACGGAACTATAGATAAAATAAATCAAGAGGTACAAGAAATCTTAGCCTTGTCAGCAAAACTAAAACTTAAGTTGAACCTTTCAAAGACAAAGCAATCATTTTTGGTAGCAGATTTCATCATTGATCATAGAAAATTCTCCAAAAATTCTTTTAAATGATATATCCACTGAGTGCTCTCAAACTTTACAGCTCTTGGGTGTAAAATTCTCTTCATCACTTGATTGGCAAGAACATGCAGTTAGTACATCTCGAAAATATTTAGGAAATTTCAGCCAGTTACGTAGGAATAGAAAATACTTGCATATATTTGAACGAAAACATCTTGTTGTCACTAATAATACCATATACTTTGTGATCTCGCACTTGTCAATCAATTTACTTTAACATTTCGGATTTCAAGCACATTGGGGTCCCTAAATATGTTTTCGGGGGTGCTGAAAATGAAAATAAAATCAATTTTGTGATCGCGGTGAACGGTGATGGTGAACTTTTTGGGCTTTATGAGGATTAAGCTGCTAGACAGGTTTGGGAGAGTAATTCTGAGGAGAATCTTAGTATGCGAGAATGGTAATTGGCGAAGGAGGAAAAATAGTGAACTTTTTGGGCTCTATGAGGAATGTAGTATCTCCTCGTATATAAGGATACAAAGGCTTAAATGGCTTGATCAAGTAATGAGGATGAGCAAGGAAAGAGTGGCTCATAAACTGTACAGTTACGTTCCAGATTGTGTGCGGCAACGTGGTAGGCCGAAGGGCCGATGGAGGGATATAGTGAGGTGGGATCAACAACAACTGAGGATCCCAGTTACCCTTGCAGAAGATAGAGAAAGATGGTTGGCAGCCGTTGAGCAGGCCAAGGGCAGCTTCATGCGCCTGTTGTGCCAGTAAAAAAAGAAGATATGTTTTCGGGTGAAAATGAAAATAAAATCGATTTTGTGATCGCGCTTGCGAATTGATTTATTTTAACATTTTGGATTTCAAGCATATTGGGGTCCCTATATATGTTTTCAGGGGTGCTGAAAATAACAATAAAATGCTGAGCACCTCTCAAATTAATCAATTGAACTGAGAAAACATGAACATGGCCATACGCCATGTTGGGAGACTTTAATGCACAGATTGGTAAGGAAAAGGAGCTGAGACCTACCATAGGAGTTCATAGCTTACACCATAGAACTAATGACAATGGGTGGGTACAGAATGTTATGCTTCACAACATCGAAATCTATGGCTGTTATGAGCACTATGTTCCCTCAAAAAAATGTCCATAAAGAAATATGGCACTCTGAATAAGTTAAAGTACACCAGAAATAAGTTAAAATGAATCCTGTCCTTGGATTTTTGTATTAACTAAAGATAGAACTAACTAAATATCAGTTTTAGCTATGGGCTATCACTCCATAACTAAATGTTAGTTGCTGATTTCAGATCATAACTAATTTAGTTCCAAGAGTTAGCTATGAGCCAAGAGCTAACAACTAACCGATTAGTTTTTAGTTTTCAATGCAACTACAGCTAACTTTGCTTCATAAGTATAATATTTGAATATTATAGTTCTTAAGTATAATAGATTACATTTTATATGTTCATGCATACTATTTATCTCAAAATACCTCCTTTTATTACAGGATTAAATAATTTTATCCAGACAATAAGATAATAAATTGAATAAGAGAATTATTAATCAGTTAAAATGCCAATTATTAATAGAAATATTACCTATACAGGGAGCTGATGGCAAACAAGATACATTTCCATGACACTTCTCAGATGAAATTTCAGATCCATTAGGACTGTCAAACTCACCTCCACTTCCACATTCACTAGTAATTTCATTAATCCTTGCAAAACTTTCATAACCAGAGCTTTGATCATCTGCTAATGGCAAGCTAGGATGTTCTAATTCGTTGTCTTCACTAATTTGTAGTGCAGAAATATCTAAAATTGAAATATTAACACTACTAAATTGTAATATCCAGAAATAATATATATATTTTTTGTAATAAATTATTCAAATTAAAAAATGGTCAAATCTTAGGATTAAAATCAGTTGAAAAATAAAAATAATTTTGTTAGATTATTTTACCATATAAAAAACTTAACGTATTGACTGATATGATATATGGTACCAACATTTTATTTTTTAAGTTAGTAAAATCTGTTACATATTCACTTGGTTTTGTTTGTTAATTTTTACATTTAAAATAAACTAAGTTAGAAAAATCTGTTACATATTCAATTGTTTTTGTTCGTTAATTTTTACATTGAAAATAAACTAACTCAAAATTCAGAATTTTATTTATCGATATCCATAAAGTTTTAAAGACCTCAGATTCGGCTAGTAAAGTTTTAGTTCGAAACCCCAAACCAATCACCAATAAATGTACTTAACATACAACCAATTACATTTAAGTAATAATAATTGACTAATTTAATGATTTTAGTTCATTTTTATTAACTTATCAACTTATAACTACACCAGTATTTCTTTGAAATAGTGTTTTCTTAATCTTACCTATAATAGAAGGATTTTCTCCATTGTAGTTATAAGTCCAGGTAGATGTAGCAATAGCACATGCTTCAATTTTCGTTCTTGCATCAGCTAAATATGCTTGATAGTCCCCATATAGACTTCCTTCAACTTTTTTGCTTCTAAAATGTAAAAAAAAAATTGGTGTACCATGGATATTGAACTGTAACCAACTAATAATTGGTTAATTTATTTCTTGTATTATACTTCAGTATTATATATTTATTTAGTTAGTAGTAAGACAATTGTTACAGGTTGAAAACTTGTTTGAATATTCAATTACATTTTTTTTCAGTATAAAGTTATCTTTGTTGATTACAGTTCACATAGATTCTGTTCCTTAAGATATAGTGAACATTAATTGGTTGCACCAACATGTACTATTTGGTATTTAGTATGTTAAGTAAAGCATACATAAAGCAAATTATTTAATATGCAATTTAGAATTAATTATATATCAATTTAATAAATAAATAAATATGTTTTGGATGTAAAAGTTATTTAAAAACTATTAAGTAGTAGTAATTCTTTACAATTATAAAGGCAGTGAGATAAAAAAAAGTATAAGGAACAATGGACAGTGATCACTCACCACAAGATTAATTAATTTATTATATAAACAAGAAGTTTGTTTTATGATAGTTAAGAAGTCAGGTGATATGAGTGTTATGTGAATAAAAAAATTCAAGAGGAGAGGGTATAAGGAAGAAGTAAGGACAGACCATCTTTTCTTTTTATTTATTGAGCAACATTTAAGTGATTTAATACATAAAAATTTAAATTTTCAGTTGACTTGTTTTATCAAGAATTGTGCTAGATTTGATTTGTTTAGAAACAATTGAATTGTCATTTAGAGATGGTGGTATTTAATTCACCATTCATATATAATTTTATCATTTATTAATATAAATAAGTTTGATTGCTAATTGAATTAATTTGTATTTTATTTACAGTGTAATATAATTAATATTAATCGGTATTGATATGTTGGTAGTTCAAGTTAAATTTTATGTTTAATATCATTCAACCAGGTTTTTGTTGTAGATAAAGTATCAATTATTGATTACATGAACTGCTTATAACTAAGAAAAGGGTTTATAAATTAATTTGACTATACAAAGCAAAAACATATAATGCGAAATTGAAATCTGTTGTTTCCATTAGTAACAATAGAAAGTTACCCTTCATAAAAATAAATAATAATCATAATCATAATAATGAAGGCCTAACGAACCCGAAGGCTCTATGCTGATCCCAATTGCTCTCTACATACATCCTTCCAGTGGTGGCCCTCCAAACCCAACTCCACCAAATCAGTTTTAACGAAATCCTTCCATCTACGTTTTGGTCTACCCGTCGGTTCAGTGTTTTTTAACATTTCAGGGATCTGCTCGTTACTAAACCCTACAACCTAACACGCCCATCTTATACGCCACAATGCTATAACTTAAATTATAATTACCAGGTATAGTTCCCTTAATTCAGTATTGTGTAGCCTTCTAAATTCTCCCGTTAATTCATCCTTTTTCAGTCAGAATATTTTATGTAATACTTTATAATCAAAAACCTTAAGGTGCTTACATCCATAAAGAACAGTGGGAAGGATAATAGTTTTGTAAATTCTAATTTTTAAGTTTTTGGATAGAAGGCATGAGCTAAGCAGTTTCGAAATTGAAAAATAACAAGCATTTCCCATCTTCAACCTTGCTTTTATTTCCTCATCAATTTTGTTTTTTCTGGTTACTGCAGATCCTAAATACTTAAACCTATCTATCTGTTCAAACGCATTTCCTCCTACATCTATATCACAGAATTTGCTCACATTTCTACTGCTAACCATATATCTTGTTTTATCCGTATTTACTTCAAAACCTAGTTCCTCACTGGAGTTCATTAATACGGCTGTATTTAGTTCTATAGTTTTCTTGTTTTCACCCAATAATACCAAATCATCAGCATACCCAAGCACCGGTATTTTTCCGCCCAAAGTTAAACCTTTTTCAGTATTCATCACACTTTTAATGACGCATTCTAGTGCTAGATTAAATAAAATAGGTGATAAAGAATCTATTTGTTTTAAACCTGCCCAGACCTCGAATTTCTCAGAATAATGATTACCGATTCATATCTTACTAAGCGTTTCGGTCATGCACATCCATACGAGATTTACCAACTTCTTTTCATAAAAATAAATACATAAACAAATTACTTACTTTCAATAATAAATTTAAAATATCAATAATAATTCAATAAAGATAGTCAGAATGACTTTATAAATATTCATTATATTATCATGTAGTTTACCGTAAATTACATGGTGACCACGTATTGCTAATTAATTTCTTTAATTTTGAATTTCAAGCTTATCATGCCACCCTAGTCAGACTATAGTGTGGGACAGTGCTGATAAAGAGTGGAAGGATAATACAAAGCTTTGTTAAGGTTAGGAAGTGCTGTTCTGTTATTTATTTTTTAATTCTGATGGTAAATCAAATTTTAAGACAAAGTTATATTGGGCATTATTATGATCTGATGCTTCTTTAAGGCGTAAATTGCTAAAAATTGTAAACAATTTTTTAAGAATTTTTGACTCGATAGAAGGATCCATCATCATAACTATCATTATCATGGTAGCCATTTTAGTTACCTCGATAGATAAAAAATTGTACTATGAAATTGAATTCTATACTGATTTTACACTTAAGGTTTGTTTGATTTCCTGCACGATTTGCACAAAAATAGTAAAAAACCATGAAAAATTGTTTATAATTAGTATTATAAAATTAGAATAACTATTTAAGCACAGTCACTGCGAATATTCTATTATTAGTAATTGTAAGTTTCTATTACTTTCATATTTTAAATTTTAAAAAGTGTCTTCCATTAATTTAAAATGTTAAAACATTGTTAAAAGTTTTTATCCATTTACAAACAAATTTTTAATTAATTTACTTACTTGCTATTTCTTATTTGATATAATAAAAAAATGTGTTTTATTTATTTTCAAATTCATTTGTAATTTTTCTAATATTGGTAATAATTCAGCCTTTTTCAAAATGATTATTGCTGTTTTCCTTGTCTTACTAATTGCAAATTTTTATTATTTAAAAATTTTAGTAACTATTATTACCATCATATTATACAACATTTAAAGTCATTTTCTGACCAAATATCTCAATTTACCAAAATTCCTTAATGTATAGGATCTTTTAAATATATTATATATGATAATTTATCATACAAAAATACAAATATTCTGGCATACATATTATATTTATACAGATTTCCACAGAAATGTTAAATAAATTTTTGATATTTACAGACCTATAGATTTTTGGAGCTAATTGCAGAAACTTTTCAGTATTTTCACAAAATGGATCTCCTTGACCAATACGCGATTTTTGTGATTCCATTATATGATTGCAAGGAATTAAATATTTTAAGATCAGTTCAAGCATAACATCCTCACAATTTAATTCGATTAATGTTTGCATGAAAGACAATGTGACTAAACAAAGCTAAAAAAAAAAAGAAAAAAAAGAAATTATAGTTCATAAATCACTTAGGCATAGTTCATACTTAATTTACATTTAAAGTCCTTAAATTAGATACATTCTAGAATTATTCTTAGCTTTGGGTAAACCAGCCAACATTTAGTCAAAATAAATAGATAAAGGATGTCTAGATAAGTCTGTCAGTTGGATTCCTCGAATTATGCCACCCTTTAATAAAATTTCCTGTTCCCCATTATTTAGTACCTTTTGATTTTTCAGCAACAAAAATTTTACTGAAATTTTTAGTACTCTCAGATTATTTCCTATTACCTATTTCTACTAAAATAATGGAATTCCTTGCTTTTTTAAAGTTTTTACCATCAGTAGACAAAATGTAGAAATAGGAAACCTCTGGTCTGTACACAGGCTTGTAGTCTGTAGGGTCAGTCTTGTATTGCAGTTAATAGTACATAGTGTGGAACATTGCCAATTGCTTTTACCAGGACATTTTTTAATATCTCAAAAATAAGTCCCCTGGGGCCCCAAAGTCAAAAATCCAGAGGGTTTAAATTTGGTTTTCCTAGTGCCAGTCTACAACTTTAGCCTAGCCGTCCACTGGAATTGAGAACATCCAAACAATCCTCTGGTTGAAAAGGAAACTGATTTCATCCATCCGCCTGACCCAAAGCATCATCCAGTGAAGCTGGCATTCAACCGTCAGCTATCAATTGTTTAGTGCTACAGGTTATTTAAAAAAATATCAAAATGAATGTTGAGGACTTATTGGATAACTTACTATTACTATTGGACACTCCATAATAATATAAAAAATACTTAAAATTATATAATATATTCTTTCTCTTGTATAGATAAGAACCCTAGGACAGGTTTCTAATATTTGTTGATGTAGTGTCATCAAATAAAGTTTCATTAGAACCAGTCTTCCCACATTCATAGGCTCCCCTTGTAAATATAGTAATTTTCAGGGATTATTCTTTGTTTATATTTAACTCCCTAAAAAAGATATTTTGCTTTATTGTTTTCAATAATGAATTATCAAATTGCTTCTGGAGTGGTTGAGATTCTGCAGTTAGGAGATGATGACATACCTTGACTACCACACAATGCAAATGAAATATGGCCAGTTTAATCCCCTCAAAGAGGTAGTCAACCAAAAGAAGTCACTACCAGCCACTATAGTGGGCAGTACCAATGAAAATCAACCTTTAAAATTTCATTTATATCTAGTAGTAACGAAAATTGAACAAAATATAAGACTATCAAAATGAGTAAAAATATAACAATAATAAGGATTATCTCTATAGGAAATCTCGTGAGTCAATTCATTTAAAATTTTTTGAGGTTAATGACTTCCATTTTGAATGAAATATTTATTAATTATTTATAACATTGTACAACGTTTCGGGACCACTGTCCCATATTCATGCACTTTAAAACCTACAACAATAATAAAGCTATCATAACACCAATCTTCATCCTTATTTATTTTAATTTATACAATAATATTCACCTCATGATTTTATATGGGAAATCATGTCAACCATTTGTGCATCTTCACTTCTCCTTAGCACAGTCATTACTCTATATTTCCTACTACCTCTTTGGACCTTATCTCATGTCCAGTGTGCTGTTTGGTTACCTCCCTGTTTTTTACAAGTCCTGTTTTGTATTTAATATTAACTTATTGATTTTTTACATAAACCTGTTTATTTCATCTGATTTTTATGTTTTTAT
>NW_027116429.1:94757-95191 GCF_000696795.3 Halyomorpha halys | reverse complement strand
CGAGAGAGGATACTAGGAGCTGACGAGTGTTCTGAGGAATGGAATTACGGAATTGTTTGATTACAGTTATGGATTTATGTGTGATTTGGGAAATATGGTTATTCCAGGAGAGGTGTTGATCAAAGGTGACACCAAGGTTTTTTATTGTAGGATAGAAGAGAATCGGTTGGTTGTTAAGGAATAGTAGAGGACAGTAAGGGAGGGTATGAAGGAGGCGCTTGGGACCAATAAGAATGGCCTTCGTTTTTTTGGCATTCAGCTTCAAATCATTGTTAGACGCCCATGCGTTAATGCTGTCAATATCATCTTTTATCTTTTGGATGGCCCCAAGCATTTCGGAGGGATGGAAGGACAAATAGATTTGGAGATTGTCTGCGTATAGGTGGTACTGTGCGTGGTGAATGGAATCAGGAAGATCATTGATATAAATGGAG
>NW_027116429.1:75682-94707 GCF_000696795.3 Halyomorpha halys | reverse complement strand
GTCTGCGTATAGGTGGTACTGTGCGTGGTGAATGGAATCAGGAAGATCATTGATATAAATGGAGAAAAGCGTTGGTGAAAGTGAGGAGCCCTGAGGAACACATTGTGACAGAAGCAGGGGAGAGGAAAGAGGTTTGTTCGCAATGACGACTGTTTGGGTACGATGGGACAGGAAGGAGAGGAATCACTTTAGGACACTATTTGACATGGAAACGTTTTGAAGTTTATTAAGGAGGATCTTATGGCTAACTGTGTCAAAAGCCTTAGAAAAATCAAAAAGAACTAAAATTGTTATTTGATGGTTGTCTATAGCAGATTGGAGGTCTTGGGAAATTTTCAAAAAAGCGGATTGTGTGGAATGTTGGGAGCGAAAACCGGATTGGAAAGGATTAAGGAGAGCTTTTTGCTTGAGAAAATCATTAAGTTGGGAGTGGACTAATCTTTCTAGTTGCTTGACCAAATTGGATAGAATGGATATTGGTCTATAGTCGGAAACTGAAGAAGGAGAAGGAACTTTGTTCAATGGTCGGACGAGGACTTTCTTCCAGGCTTTGGGAAAAACGGAATTTTGAAGGGAGAAGTTATAAATGTGCAGTAAGGCAGGAAGAATGGCAGGGAGACAAAGTTTGATAATCTTTACAGGAACATTGTCTGGGCCATAATCGTTAGTTCTGGACTTGAGGACTGCTGAGATTAAATCATCTGGAGAAACATTTAGGAAATAAAAGTTATTGGGATCAAATGGGATTTCAGGGATGTGAAGAGATGAAAATTCGCATGAGGTTGTTGAAGGAGGAGGAGCAACAAAGAAAGTATTAAGCTCGTCTGGATCAACTGGGTAGTATGGACAGGATTTAGGAATGATAACGGAGAGGTTCTTAAGGATTTTCCATTTAGATTTAGGATCAGGTGCTTGGGATAGGATGTTGTGAAAGTACTGCTCCTTGGCGCGGCGTAAGGATGTTTGGGTAAGGTTTCGGAGAGACTTAAAGGTGGAATAGTGCTCCGAACTTCGGGTGCATCTGAAGCGTCTTCTGGCAGCTTCTCATTTTATCATTAAATTTCTTATTTCTGAGATGATCCAGGGAGCTGGAGAGCGTTTGAAGGTACGGGTTTTAAGAGGAGCGTGTTGGTTTAGGAATGTAAGGAGATTTGAGGATAGGCATTCGACCATGTCATCAATGGATAAAAGTGAATAGATGGGTTCTAAGGAAAGGGAAAGTTCGTCAAGGTAGGGACCAATGTTTTCTATGGTTAAGGAATCAAGGTTTCGCCAACTAATTGTCTTTGGCATAAGCAAGGGAGTGGGAATGTTGTAGGAAATTCTGATTAGGTCATGGGAGGAAAGAAAAGACATAGGAATTTGGGAGGAGGATAAAAGGTTCTGTGGGGAATCAATAATAAATACATCTAGCCAGGTATCAGTGGACTGATGAGTGGATTGGTAGGGAACAATATAAAGGTCTAGGGAGAAAATTATGTCCATAAGGTATGATCGATCAGGAGAGTCTGTGAGAAGGTTCGTGTTGAGATAACCTGCGATTATTATGTTTTGGAAGAGAGGAATATATGAAAGGAAGGAGGATTCAAATGCATCATCAAAACGAACTCGAGGTGGGCGATAGATACAACAATATAGAGGAGGGAAAAGGAGCATGACGTAAGTTGTACAAAAATGTATTCCAGATGAGGGGTGTCAAGGGAGGGAGACTTTAAAAGGATTTTGGCCCTCAGGCTGTCGTGAACATAAAGAGCAACTTCACCATCAGTACGGTCTATTCGGTCATGACGAAGGAGGGTATAGTTGGGGATGGAGATAGAGGAAGTTGGGATATTGGGTTTAAGCCACGTTTCTGAGACAAAAACTTTAGGTTTTAAAGTGCATGAATATGGGACAGTGGTCCCGAAACGTTGTACAATATTATGAATAATTAATAAATATTTCATTCAAAATGGAAGTCATTAACCTCAAAAAATTTTAAATGAACAATAATAAGTTTTCATTTTGCTATGTATTGAGAATACTGACTGATACAGATAAGGGACTTTATTTTTATCAATATTGATTCAATTAACTATAAAAATAAATATTCATAATTTAAAAATGGAATATTGATAATAAATGCGAAGATCAAATAAAATATGATACCTGTATTAGACAAAACCAATTGGGAAAGAAGTAAAAGATGAAAGAACCACCAGAAAATCTAGGATAGGTTATTCCACCACAATAACGTATTTTAAAATTATGGTTACTTTAAATTTGATATTAAAATTATCAACAACTCATAAATAAATCAAATTTTTGGATATTAATTAAATAAATTGTTTGCGATTTTTACAATAAAAAAGTATGTATATATTTTTACAGAACAAGCTATGGTGTATATCAACATGGATGCTACTATAAAGATAGTGACAACTTGTTCATCATTGGAATCCATTGTACAATTGCTTAACTTTAACACTATTTTCACAAACAATACATCTAATCTAAACTTCATGTTTCCACAAGAAATGTTTTTAGTTTGTTTGGATGTGTTCATTTGTGCTTTCATATTTCATACTTTACAAACAATTGATAACCTGTTCGACACAGTTTACTGATAGTGTGGGACTGACTTTAGAAACAAGGATCAGCAAAAAATGCAGAAGTTTAGAGTATACTATAGTATCTTATAAAATATAAGATTTTAAGGATTTATAAGATAAGGATTAAATCATGTCAACTGATAACCTAACCATCTTCATTTTTAATCATCATCATTAAGCTTTTGTATGTTTTGTTTAGCCAAAGTGTTAAGATCCTAGTTTTGTTGAACTTCAAAGATGTTGAATTTTGTGCCAATCATGTGCAATTTGCGAGCTTTACTTTATGCTTTCGTTTGAAGGAAAAGCAGATAAAGATCATTGATTACAATGTGAGATCTTTAGCTAATGTGGATTATTCTAGATTGAGAGTACAGGTTTAAACAGTTTAAAACTGGTGACTTTGACATGAAAAAAAAAGAAAAGTGATGGAAAACCAGAAACGTTTGAAGATGCAGTTTTGGAGGCATTATTGAACAAAGATTCAAGTTAAACAAAAGAATACCTGAAATGACCTATCTATCTATCAGTAGGCACTACAACCCTGCGATGGGTCCTGGCCCCCTCTGTGAAAAGCAGATAAAGGCTTCCAATTTCGGAGTCCAAGCAGGTAAAGTGCGTCTCGTACCACGCCATCCATCCACCAGAGCTTGGGCCGTCTGACTCTTCTTGGACATGGATTTCTTCTTTCATGACTTTTTTAGGCATTTTGCCGGGACTCATCTGTGCAACATATCCTGCCCACCCAAGGCGTCCCAGCCTAACAAATAGGTCATAATATCTATATGCTGGAGCAGCTCATAGAGTTCCTTATTTCTTCTTCTCTAGCCTTCCTCATCCCTTACCGGCCCATAGATTCTTCAAAAGATCTTTCTCTCGAAGACCAACAGATTATTTCTATCCTGTGTGGATAGGGTCCATGTCTGGGAGGCGTATGTTAGGACAGGCCTAATTATAGTTTTACATAAATGGACCTTTGTTTTCCCACTAATGAGCTTGCTCCAGAACTGTTTCAACAGACCAAAATAGCATCAGTTAGCCGCTGTGATCTTTCGCTTTATTTCAGTGGAAACATTATTTGTTGCTGTGACCTGAAATCCAAGGTAAAGAAACTCCTCCACTCTCTCAAAGATACAGCTTCCTTCAACAACCTCTCTCCTAGGATCTAGCTCCTCTGGTGTACATATAGTTCGTTTTGTTTTCATTAATAGCCAGAACCATGCGTGCGGCAGCTCTCTGCAGGCTCAAGAAAGACACAGTAAGCGCAGTAAAAGACCGAGCCACTATATCAAGGTCATCCGCATAACCGAGCAGTTGGGCCGATCTGTTAAATATGGTGCCATTATTCTGGATACCTGATTCTCTCAATACTTTTTCTAGGATCAAATTAAACAGGAGGCACGCTAGAGCATCTCCTTCCCTTAGTCCTTTATTTGAGCCAAATTCAGAAGAGTGTTCTGACTGTATGCAGACCCTGCACCTAACATCTCTCATAGTCATTTTTATAAGGCGTATAAACTTCGAAGGAACCTTCATTTCTCTGAGTGTCTCGTATAACATAGGGCGCTAGATACTGTTACATGCATTCCTGAAATTCACGAACAAGTGGTGGGTAGGGATCTTATGTTCATAGGCCCTTTCCATGATTAGTCTGAGGGAATGAATTTGGTCCACCGTAAATTTCCCTTTCCTGAAGCGAGTCTGGTACTGCCCGATTTCTTATTCTTCATGCGTGGCCAGCCTTTAGAAGAGGATATTGGAGAATACTTTGTAAGCGCAGGGGAGCAGCGATATTCCTCTGTAATTAGATCATTCCAATTGTTCTCCTTTCTTATGAAGAGGGCATATCAAAGCACTGCTCCATTGCTGAGGCATTTTCTCTTGAACCCATATCTCGAGGATCAAGTCATAAAGTGTCCTGTACAGTTCCTCTCCACCATATTTAAACAATTCTGCCGGCAATCCATCCTCGCCTGGTGCCTTATGGTTCCTCATTTTCTGAATTGCATCTATAACATCTTCTAAACCAGCTGGCTCAATATCCTCTTCATTTCCTTCTCCCATTCTGGGTTCAGTAATCTGTTCATTCAGCTGGCTACTAAAGTGCCTTGCCCACCGTTGAAGTAGCTCATCCTTATTGTTCAAGAGAGTCCCATCTTCTTTTCTGCACACTTGAATTTTAGGCTTGAAAGGGGCTTTACCAGTGTTCACCTTCTGAAGAAATGACCTAACAAGCAATTTTATTATACCTCAGTCGAGGGAAAGGATATTTTTCACCTTTGAACAGTTGCTTTAGAGGTAAAAACAGAAGGTTTTTTTTTGTTTTAAAAAGCAACTCAAAAAGCAAAATGATGAAAAGTAGATTCATTATGCCAATCCACACCATACTCTTCAGACACAGCTCCTGACTAACACTTGCTTTTATCAATGACTCATGTCCTGTCTGAGCAGCACTTTTGTTCTTATGAGGAATACAGATGAGGATTGAGTCTTTTATTTCCTCCAAATACTAGATGTTCTTTAAACATAAAATAGGTATGGCGCCAAAAATACTGAAAAAAGGAGTGGTTGATGATTGACAATTCTTCAGGTAATTAATTTGTCACTATTTTTTCACAATAAAGCCCGAATTTTCACAAAAAAATTCTTTTAAAATAACAGGTAACTCTTGAGTAGTCCATATAGATAGTCTTAAAAATCTATAGGTAGCTGTTAAAAATCAAATTTTTGATAACTGCCAATAACAGGTTATTATTCATTCAAGTTTTTATTGTGATATACTTACTATATTTTCTCACTACGCGCATATATTTCACATCTACATTTCGGGGCTCTTACTCTATCCCCAGCATATTACTTATACATCTTAATAGTAGTTACATAGTCCTTATTCATATAAAGTATTATATATTTAATTTAGGTTATTTATAATGTACATAATTTTTTTATAATTTTCATCATCATTATTTCAAGTTGAAACTTATACACCTAATTGGTGTACTAGAGTTGAATTAGTACCTAATTTGTACTAAAATATCAGAATTAGTACCCAGACTGATTGTATGATTCAATTTTTTTTAATCATGACAGACCACAGTCATGCTTCTATTTCTGCAGACTGAAGTTTTAGAAATTTCAAGTTAAAACTTGTACACAAATTAGTACTTTATTAATACTATTTGGTGATAAAATATTAGAATTAGTACCCGATTGCACAGCAGTGTGGTGATGAAAATGGAAAAAGTAGTGAACATTATAAAAAACTAAATTATGACCAAGTATTTTATATGAGTCTATGTAACTAAGATGCATTATCCTGAAGATGGGGGAAGAGGCCCAAAATGCAGATTAAAGAAAAATATGTGAGTGTAATGAGAAAATATGGACAGGATTTCACAATAGAAACTTAAATGGAAAATAAGGATTAACCTTCCAATTGAACAATATTGTATACGTTAATTTTGAGTCTAATTATTTTACATAGATAATTATAAATGAGGCTATTGCTCCAAGATAACTTATTTATTTATCTTCATTTTTGTTAAATTAAAAAGAAATATAATATTTTTATACTATAATAAAAAATATAAAAATATTGCTATGAAATATAGCTAGCTAATAATTATAATTAATAATGATTTCCACAACACATGACATACCTTTGAAAAACAATTTATTCTTTCAATCAATATATCAATTAAGCGTTGACCATCATAGGTTTCAACTAAAATGAACTTAATAAAACAATATATTAAAGCTGGTTCAGTAAGACTTCTTAAAAAAAGATCAAAATAAGCAGTTGCAGTTATTAGTTCTTGATCAACATTCTGAAAGAAAGAATAAATAAATGATAGACAAAAATAATATTAAGTAATATTTCAAAACATAATTCTGATGAATATTTTAACATTGAACCTCAATTAATTAATTTAAACAATATTTATTTTTAAATAAAAAACATAAAAAATCTAAAAGCGGATCTAAAATATTTATTTATTATACATTAAATATTCATGATAATCACATAAATAGTTTCAGAAATAATAATAGTAATTAATAAGATCTGTATTAAAAAAAAATGTCAAAACTAAACCTAAAAAATCTAGTGTGATCCGTGCATCACAACCTTCACTTACCACCCTACTTTGAGTGAAATTAATTCTTACTCATTTCAAAACATCAAATGAGCTATCAAAATTTAAAAAATCATAAATTATTGCTACAAACATGAATACAGGGACACGCCATATTCACTTGTACACATGAACATCCCATATTGTTCACATCAATAATCTCTACATTTTTTAAAATTTTGATTGGTGATTTACTGAGTCATGACAGCCATCCTTTGAGCTATAAATGGACCCTAATACTGTTAAAGTTACGGATCCTAGTATTATCAGAATACTTACTCAAGTATTTGTATATTGTTGGTAATAAAATAGCAAATTTCTTTTATCAGATATTGCTTCTAACACTAGTTAATTACTAAATAATGGTAGGGTTGAAAAAGGAGAAAAATAATTGATAGAGAAACATATCTTTGCTGAAAATGAGAAATTAGATGAATCTAGCATTATGAGATTAATGTCAAATAAAAACTCATTTTAAAAATTAAATAGGTAGAAATGTAATGTAACCCCTCACAGTAGTTTGGCAGAAAAATTATGGCATAAGGGAGACCAATAGGGTTAATGATAAAGATAAATGACCAAAAAAATAACCATAATGAATGAAATGCTCAATTTAATCTTTTCTTACTAGTTACTCTTTTCATAGAGAATACTCAAGGTTTAATTGGTGGAACTAGAAAAAACATTTTAGTGTCACTTAAATCAGGACAGAGTGATTAATATTTAAAATAGAGATTCATTTGAAGATGAGCTTCAGACAATAAATAATAAAATAAAATGCTTCCATTTCACTTAATGAACCATCAAAGTTCACATTATCAATTAAATTAATGACAATTCTATCTTGGGTTATTTTCTAATTAGGTATATGTTAAACTTTCATTAATACGGTGTTCAATAAAAGAGCATAAAGATTATTTATTTGTTGATATTTTTTTTTTTAAATTTAAGATTGGATAAGGTTTTTGAAAGAAAATTATGAGGAATCTGGATAACACACACTGGGCTTGATTGATTTTGTATAAAATAATCATGCTTACTCACGCATTGTAAGCTACTTAGCTGTTAATTTTCTGTTTTTGCTGATTTTCATAATAAACCAAAAAACTCATTTGGTTTATATTGGGTAGCTTGATGGATTTGCTCCCTTTGAGTGGTCATTAGTGCGGGATGGGGTCCCTGTTTTTATCTGGTCTTGACTGACCCGTGATCAGATTTCTAAACAATTTCATTTTAAATAACAATTTTTTCAAAAATAACACTTGATTGTCAGTCAGGGCTTGCGAATGTTGATTTTGATTTAATAGCATATTCTATCAAGCGTTTTCGGAGATTTTGAGAATTTTTTGAAATTTGGTCAAACCAATTTTAATTATCTGTGATTTGTATTTTATTCAACTGTGATCGATTTTACACAAATTTGCATTGTTGGTTTTTAAAATTGATATACCATTCTTGAGTTCTTTGGAGTTCTTTCAGTGCACTCATGATGATGACAATGATCCTTAAGAATCAGGATAATTCAAGAACACGCGATTCTGGTTGGTGCAATACTGAAATTATCATCCCATAGGTCAATTTTGATTTATATTTTTTTGTATACCAAATTTATATACAATTTTAATTTTATGTACAAGTTATCTTGCAAATATTACTTGGTAGTTTAAAGAAATAAGTTGAATTTTTATGTTCAACCATAGATGTACAGCACACAGGGTGAGGACTGTGCTCACCATGCAGTTTCATTTGTGAATAAAGGTAAATCTGAGTGAGTTAATGACACAATTTATAGATTTTCAAAAGTTTGTGAGAAAATTATTGTCTGAGTGCATGTCATTCATTGTATTCATTATTTTTTTGGTCCTCCTTATAATAATTGCTCTAAGGGTTCTGTAGGACCTTGCAGTCTGACAGTTGTTATGAAAGTCGGGCCGAGGCAGTGCACTGGCGAAAGGGACAGATAAGAAGACAAAGACTTCTGGATTTAAGATTCAATGGAATTAATAAATGCTTTTTCCCTGTCTTTGTGTCTCTTCATTATGAACCCACACTAAAAACCCAACAGTTAGCCATCCCTGACTAAATCATCAAATAAAAAAATAAAAGAGAAGAAGATAGGACTTGACAATTGTGAGCAAATACTGTGCCACTGTAGGTGCTAAAAATTGATAAAAAAATAAATAAAATAATTGATAAAATTATCAAACAAACATCACTGTTAAAAAATATACTAAATTAAAAAAAGTCTTTCTCAAAAGTATACTACTTAAAATATACCTGTAATAAAGCTGGCCCCATAACAGGAAGAAGAAATCCTTTGTATACAAATTCTAAAATATTTCTTACAAGATGTGGATGAGCTACTTGAACAGAAGCATTGCAGAATTCCAGAGAATTCATAAATGTAGCAAGCTCTGGAATATCATTCACATCATCAGGTGTTAAACAATACCAATCTTCAACTTCAACATTTAATTTCCTTGGCAGTCGTGAATATAAGCTACTCAATCCAGTAGCTAAAACCTATTTATTTATACAAACATCAGAATTCTTTAATAGTATAATATATTATATTAAGTATAGGATAGGAACAATGATACATTGTTTGAATATTATCACTGATAAACAACAAGTATTAAAAATTACTATTTGCATCAATTATTTTAAATTTCATGAGAACTGAGCAACCTTGTATTTTTAATTGAGTGTTCTGTAAAATTAACCAATAAAATATCAGGGGTTGGTCACTTATAAAATAGGACCCACATTCATTTGTTAATCAATTATGGCAACACATCAACTTAAATTGTAGCCCTTAAGAAAACCTAGTTTCCAACTTTTTACTAGCCAAGCACCCTTAAAAGTGTATCAAGTTAGGTGATAAAAAATGTCATTCATTATTTTTTAGATGTGGGACACAATGTCAACATTTTTCAATTATGTTGATACTTAATGTATTATTTTTTTATAATATTAAAATGTAAATGAAACCTTTAAACAGGAAAATTAAAAAATAGGGCCAAAACAAACCTCTGCTGCCTATATAAATTGTATAAAATTAGAAGAAATTTTTAATCCTTTATAATGCCCAAACCTTTACTCTTCCTGAAGAGAAATAAACAATGTGGGCCTTGGCCTTCTTTCTAAACTTTTGCCAAGTGTTCAAGTCCACTGCCACCTCTCTTCAGTTTCTTACTCCTAGCAGTGTTCTGGCATCCAGTGCCACACAGTCTTCCCATCTGAGTTTTGGCTATCCTCTACCTACAGCTCGGTGGAAATTTCCTCCAAGGATTCATCTTGGAGTATCATCCAAATTTATTTGGGCACCATGTTCACCCCAGTGAAGATGTCCAATCTTTATAAGCCTGATAATAGCTTCCCCAAATAACTTGTATATTTCCAAATTTTTCCATCTTCTTCAGAGGTCACCAACCTTGATCGGTCCAAATATCCTTCAAAGGATATATCTCTCAAAGATGAGAATTTCATTTTCCTTAGTCTTCGTTAGAGTCCATGCCTTTAAAGCATACATGAGAACAGGATGGATCAGTCTCTTGTAGAGCCAATATCTTTGCTTTTCTCAAGATAAAATGTCTGATGAGATGTTCCCAGAGCCCAAAATAGTTCCTGTTGATACTGAACATTCTTCTGTTTATCTTGAAGGAAATATAATTTTTCAAGCTAACAATAGAGTCTAAATAAGTAAACTGGTTTATCTTCTAAAACTTGAAGGGACCAGTTCACCAGCTCACATATGAGCAAGAAAAGATTTTTCTAGTGCACAAAGTGACTTAACAACAATATTTAGATCATCCAACAACAATACAGGCAAGTAACTCAACTAGTTTGGTGAATATTGTTGCACTGGTTTGGATGCTAGAATCTCTAACAACCATCTCAAGGGTTAAGTCTAAGTTAAATAACAGGCAAGCCAATAGGTTTCCTTGCCTAAGCCCTTTGCTCGAGCAAAACTCACCAGATATTTCTGTCTGAATATTGACAGAACATTTGACATCCAGTTACATCTTTACTAATGTAATAATTTTAGGCAGGATACCAAGTTCGTCAAGGGTACCATAAAGCTTGATGCTGTAGTAAGTGGATTTAAAATCTATAAATTGTGTTTTAATTCTACATCCATATACCTTTCCAAAATCATCAATTAAAAAATAGAAAAAAATATGCAAGAGTTATCAAATAAGAATATAAATAATTACTTTTATTCCCAGACAACGTTATCCTAACTTCCTTTGATGTTGAAAGTCTTTTTATACACCATATATTCAATATCCCTATTGAAAAAGCCCTTCATATCGTAGAGAAAAACTGCTTCACTATTGAACCTCACCTCATACCTTTAATCTCTTGAACTTTGCAGTAGATCTAGATAGGTTTCCTTCAATAACAAGTTTTATATCAGATTTCTGACCTTTCTATGGAAAACTCCCTTGCTCCTTACATTTCTAACATAATTCTAAATGGTCTCCTAGACTCTATCACCCCTATAACATTATTAAAAAATATGTTGATGAACTTTTTCTTGTTCTCAACCCTGACAAAATTCTTGAAATTCTATTATCCTTCAACTTATACCTCCCTCGCCTTTAGTTTACGATTGGACAAGAAATTAACCTATCTCTCTTTTTCCTTGGTCTCCGTATCATAAGAAATTTTTATGGCTCCTTATTCACAGGAAATTATTTTATTCCTTCCTTATTTTTATACTAAACCTACTTATTCCGGCAGACTTCTTAACTATTTCACAACATCCTTATCACCAAAAAATAAATGTAGCTAAAAACCTTATCCATTGATCCCTTTCTTTATCTGATTCTCAATACCACCTAACTATCAAACAATACAGTAAACAAATTCCCAACACAAATCATACAACTCCCGTAAATTGTCCGCCTCCAAACTTTATGGACATATCCTTTCCCTTAATCATTCTCTTAACTTTGACAAAGCTTTTATCATCACTACAGTCCCCAACAATCAATATCAATCTTAAAGAAAAACCAGTTAACCATAAAGTATATAAAGATTGTATATCCCTTACCTACAGACATATCCTAAACCTTATCAAACATAATTAACTCAAACATTACAACTAGCCTACCCTACTCTCTTTTATATTTGATACTCATATCTGTCCACCCCTCCCCTCTTACTCCATGCTTAAACTATTGATCACACTCATTATTGTTTCTATTTGTCATTGCTGTTTTATTTCTTACTATTTTCACCTATACTTTATATCTTTTTTTTTTTTATTATTTATATAAGGCAATCCACAGCAAAAGTGATGTTTGCCTGGTTATCTACAGGTGACCAACCTATTCTAACCATGGTGGGGGGTTCAAGTTTTTCATTTTTTGGGGCCGCCACTTAATGAAAAAAGTCAACACCCCAGGTCGGATTTGAACCAGTGCCGCCCATAGATCTCAGACTGATAGACCTGCACCAACCATCTGAGCTACAGACGGCCTCTATATCTCTCTTCTACATTACATCAAATTTCATCTATTTTATCAATAATACATCTCTATTCTATAATTTATCAATTAGTTTTATTATTTCTTAATTTATTGCATCATCACTTTTTTCATGTGTTTTACTCATATTCAATTATTTTACTATCGAGGCAGTATATAATTTTTTTTTTAGGTTTGTTCTCTTGTTTAGGTATTCTCTTAACCTTTTATTTATCTTATACAATTAGTTTCATCCGCTCTAATTCCCGTTCTGACTATTAAATTACCTTATTATAATCTTATACATTAAATATCTTTTCTGATTTTTATGTTAAAACCATTACATCCCTACCAAGGTCTACAAGTCCCATTTCTTATCACCTCATTCTGAAACCACCAGGATTCAGGTGATTTATGTATTTCTTTTCCTCCCAGTACTTATTCGTTCACCTACCCCCTTCTCTCCCCCTACTTGTTATTGCACTATACTTATACCTCATTTACATTCCCACCCTTCCTTTTAATTTTACTATATTTTTTAGTACTTCTTTGAAGTATTATTTCAAGATTCATTACTCTAGTTTTACATTAAAAATTCTATCACTCATTACTGTATTTATTATTAATTAGTGTTCTATTCATTTACATTTATATTCCTTTAATTTACTCTCTTCTTCTTCTTTATATAATTGTTTACACTCCTTCTATTAATATTCTGATTTTTATCATATTTTACAATTTTTGTATTTTGTTCTCAATTAGCCATGGTAAAGCCCTGCAAATTGGGGTGAGACATTGGTTACTAATTAATGATTTTCTAATTTCTAATATTATTAATAAATGGTTACTAAAAGAAAAGAGATGATTGAGTACTTTATTATTAGTGGAAATAATATCTTAAAGAAATGTGATTTTGACAGTTATTTACAGAGAACTAAAATATTAACATAAGCAAAGTAACCTAAAATGTTTGCTGCCATTTTCAATATATTTTACAAAAAATATTAAAATATAGAAGATAGTATAAAACGAATTAACTCAACAAAATTAAAATAAGGCTCAACTTGTAATTTTATTTTTATCTGAAAATAATAATTTTACTCTCTTTATGATCGAAATGTTATTATTAACACTAGATTTATAAAAAAAATAGCATATATTGATATTTCATTTAACAATATATAATTGAAAGTACAACAAAATGCGAAGTTGTCTACATCTAATGCTTAAAATATACGGACATTATACTTACAGGACATATTTTAGATTCATCAACAATGTAATCGGCCAGAGAATCGTTTTGTTTTGATAAAGCTATACATAATAATAATGAATCACGTGCTTGCTGGCCAAGAGTGCCTTCACAGTGAACAAATCGAATCAGAAGAGAAAAAATAATAAACCTGTAAAATATTTAATTTGTTAATACTTACAATTAAAACTTAGTATTTCGCTTCTAATTATTTGTTTTTAAAACAGTTATCCATGATGCAGTATCCCCACACCATGGCATTTACTTATAAATTTATATATCATCAAATAGAATATTGTGTTAAAATAAATATTTACATATTATAGTACTTAAATTAATACTTTATACATATAGCAACTAAATTATATATGTATAATTACATTGTTTTTTTTTTCAAATTAGCATTAGTCTTCAAGTAGGATAATGTACAGTAGAACTCCATTAAAAAATGGGTTGTTTGTTAGGTTGTTGGTAAGGAATCTTTTTTTTTTTGTAATTAGGGAATAGCATGTATTATGATAGTTAATAAACTACATCTTTTCACCAGCACATTAAAGTAATGGATTTGAAAAATCACATTTTTCTATTGCATTAATTTTATTAATTTACTCTCAAGTATTATTAGTAAAATAGCATAATATTAACACAAATCCAGGGCTCCGAAAACAAAAAGGCTATGGATAAAAAAAATTTACTAATATGCTGTGGAAAATTAAAAGTAAAGCATAAAGTTCTTAATTTGTCTTCAGAAAAGTATCTGTATTCACATTTGTTAGTTAAATGCAATGGCACCTGCAAATTTGTTATATTTTCAATAAAAAAACATCAATCTATGCAATATAAAAAAAATATGACATTATTTTAAAAATTGAAGGCATGTCTCTGATTTTAAATTTATTACTATGGACAATAATGGTTGTTATTAATAAGACTGTATCAGATATAAATAGCATATTTTGTAAAGATATCTCAACAAATAATTTTTCTGGATAATGTAATAAGTAATTATATTAATTGTTTATTTTCAGCATCACACTGGACTATTGTTCTAAGCTTAATCCCTTTCCTCTACTACTATTGTTATGATAGTCTCCCTTTGGATCTTTCCTTTTTAATTAATATTTTATCTTTTTGTTTTTTTAGGACAATCGTATATTAGATATTATAACTGGAATTAATTTATTATGTCAGCATAATTTATGTTTATGTTCTTTAAGTCAGTTTTATAATTAACAGTATTTTTTATGTATTTTGCTATGTTTTTGTTGTTATTTCTTCTTTTTCCCTAATCTAGCACTTTTAAAATCAAATTTTGGTTTTTTGTAAAGCTATGGTATGCTAAAACTGTTACCTTTGTGTTTTTAATAGTTTTGCAGTCATTCTCATGTTGCACTAATTTCGTTCTGAGTTTTTTAGACGTTTCCTCTATGTATATTTGGTTGCACTCTTGAGAGTGTATTTTGTAAATCACACCCAGTTTATCTAATATTTGTATTTAATCTTTCATGTTAGTTAGATATGAATTCAGTTTGTTACTATTGTACATCCCTATTTAATATTATGGTGGCCATACATACAGAATATCCTGGTTATTTTTTCAGTTAATTATGGTACGTAATTTATTTTTAAAGAATTTTATTGATTGTTCATCACCTATGTTACTTACATTATTCTTCTGATCAATAAATATTATTTCATGTCCGTTGCTATTTGCATTTTTATAATACTCTGTAATTGTAGTTTGATTATTTTTCTTGTTTTCCTTTATTTTTGTTTTTAATATAATTTTCTGTGTTTTTTTCCTCTTCATTATTATTATCAATGTTATTACTGCACCATAATTTGTTTATCAGTATTTTTGGATATCCATTTTCTACCAATATATGGTATATTAATGGTTTTATTTTTTTTATGTATTTCTCATCAGTTATATATAGAGCCTCGTTTACTAAGTTTCGAAGCACTTGTAATTATATTTTAATCATATTGTAATTTATTATATTTTATCAGAAGCAGCAGCAAATGTTCAAAACCTGACATGACTCTTTATACCACACCTGTCAAATGATAATTTTTTTGTTTTTCCTTACATGTTCTATGAAAAAATTGGTGGTATTGTCATTGTTATTCTCATTTTCATCATTGCTTTTGGCACGCAATGCAAACTTAAAATTACTCCCATTCTGAAATCTGCTCATCTTAATCAGAATCTCTTTCCTCAAAAACTTATTCCTAGTCATCATTCTCTTTAAGAATCAAGTTTATTGTAATTTTAACGTTATTGGTGTCATACAAATTATACTAGTGTTTTTCATCATCAATATTAAAGAAATAGATCAGATATCAACAGAGATGTATATGTGAGAGATAATATCTTTCCCAAGTCATAGTAAACATTATTGGGGAAAAAATACACAAAACTGACTTGAACATTCATGGAGGACAAGGCAGTTCCAATGACCAACCTGATTATCATGATAAAACATTAGTTTTTGGTTGTAGGACCACTTGAAAATAGGAATTAACAAATGTTAGGGACCACTATAGCCCTCTACAAAAAGTTTGCAAAGTTTTGCAAACTTTACTCATCAGAATTTCCTAGTATTTTCTATTTTTTTTTTTCTCTCATAACTAAACCTAACAAATACTGTAAAATCTTGATATTCTTGCACTGTAAAATTTTAAAAAAAAAAGACTACATTTAAGAAACAAATATATTCACAAAGATTGCCATGAAATTTTCAAAGGCAGATTGTGTGGTCCTGTGACAAAGTTGCTAATAAACAAAATGATTTATGACAAAATTTATTTATAATATAACTGTAGTTTTAGACGCTTGGCTCTATTAATAAATTTACCTAAAATAAATGAACCTAAAGAATTGTAGTGAAGTTATTTTATTTTATATTTCCTAAATTATTTTCAGTAAAAGGCTTTTGAATAATTCAAATACAAACTAAATTTAAATATATAAAAAACTATGCATAAATTTATACATGAGTAGTTAAGTTACAAACATGATCAGGTACACTTAACAACATTTATCAGATAAAAAAAACTGCATTTAAACACAAAGACTAAAATAAAATCGTAAACAGTCAAATCAAAGGTTTAGCGAAATTTTTTGGTGTCACATGGTCCAAATGCTCCGTATTGGTTGGCTCCACTGGATCTGGCCATGCTTGAAACAAAGCTCCTGTGATCATTTTGAGTAATTAATTTTGATCATATTTGAGTAATTAAGCTTGAATTCTTTTTTTTAACAGGTTTCTAGCTATTTTCTTACTGAAATATGTTTAGTATTGCTAAGAGGCTAAACCACCGGACGGAAACAATGTCTAACTTGTTCTGTGAAAAAATGAACCTGGCCATGTAGGTAACTGAGCTACTCATGTACGGAATATATTACAAGGAAATGGATTTGCTACTAAAAGATTTTCAAGTAATATTATATCAATATCTACCAAAAACATGTAAACTACTAGCTGGATATACTATGAATTCTTAAAAATGTATAAGCATATTATAATTATAAATATTAAAATTTAATTAATATTTATTTATTATATCACAAAATAGGTTAAATGATTTTACTAAGGATATTATGTCTAAATCTAGTTGTTAGTTGGGCTTAAGAACTCAACTCTGTGTATATCCAACTCACTTAGGTGAGTCACTAGTCCTTTTTTCAAAAAAATTATAGAGGAGATGGCTTTGATGAATGAATGAAACACACAGTTGATTCAATAACACCACAAGTCGCTTCTCAACTTCCAATGAAAAACATATCTCCGAACAGGATTTCAAAAGTTTTAAAAGAGTACAATGAAATGAATCGTGATTTAATAGTTGCTTGTTTGTGTAGCATACCAATACTTCATAAAGCTTCAACTGTTCAACAATCAATGTATTTTCATATCTGAAACAAGAGAATAACTAAATAAAATTTCAAAATAACACACTAATACATAAATGAAACTACAGCTCAAAATCTTATAGATTTTTGTTTAAACCAGCAAACTACCTTAGGCAGGAAGTGAAGTTCAAATAGTTAAAACCTAGCACCATTTTAGATTCCCCAGATTTACCTGACAAGGGCTGAAAACAAGAGGAAATCAACTCTTTCTGCCCATCACTCAAACCATAATGATTGATCCAGATATACAAACATATTATTCAAGCTTTTCATCTTCTGACATCATCACTGTCTCAAAAAACCTATCTTTTATTTTTATCATATTACAAGTGTAAATTTTAATGAAGGGAATTACAATAGCAAAATGTAAGCAGTTAATATAAATTAAATGATAGAATAGGTAACTAATATTTTTAAAAAATACAAATAAATAAATAAAAAAAAGGGTCATATACCCATAGAAAATATACTTAAGATAATACAATGAATAAAATATAGATATAATACAATAAATGTGAAGAAATAAATAAAGACTATTAAATATAATGGTGAAACCTTAACATACAAAATAATTAGATAATGATATAATAATATATAATTGATAATAATAGAAATAGTGAAGACAACATAAGTAAATTGCAATAATTGACAGTAAAATAAGTTAATTGAAACAATGTGAAGTAAAAGTTTACAATAAACCAGTAATTTTAAATATCACTTTCACTTAACATTGTTTCAATTAACAAATTTCACTTTACATTACTTCAATGCGTGACAACACGCTAGTCTACCAACCCAAAGGTTGTGAGTTCGAGCCCTGGCCCTATCTGGGATTTTTTAAGCATAAAAATGATACAAAACTCACTCACAGCCCCCCCCCCGGCATTTGTGAGGCCCGTTAGCCAATGGGTGGGACTCAGAAAAAATAGGCGTGGGAGTGATGAACCCACCCTATGAAAAAACCACATCAAGAAAATGTGTGATGTATTTCCTTAATACATCGAGTGAGGCCTTGGACCTTGACGATCTGTCGCACCAATAATAATAATAATAAAAAAATATATATTATATATCATCAATATAGATAAAATATTATTATCACGATCAATACAGAAAACGTTTGTTATCATTATCTAATTATTTTGTATGTTTAGGTTTTCACCATTATACTAAATAGTCTTTACTTACTTTTTCATATTTATTGTATTATATCTATATTTTACTCATTGTATTGTCCTAACTATATTTTCTATTGGTATATGAACCTTTTTTTATTTATTCATTTTTAAATATTATTGACATATTATATCATTTAATTTATATTTATGTTTCCTAAATTATATAATTCTTAAAGCTATTATTATTATCATATTTGTATATCTTTTTTGTGTATTTCGCATATATGAAGAACTGTTTTAAACGGTCATCTACCCCCCACTCGTATAATTTCGCTTTAACAAAAAGCTTTTTGTTCTTAGCCCTGAAGAAGGCTAGAAATTCTGGCTGAAAGTTGGCAATAATAAATAAGTTTTCACTTATTTGGGTTCTACACTTATTGCACCCCCAACCATCTTCTCCTTTTATATATATATCTCGGTCAATAGTCTTCTCATCAATATTTTCTCCCTTATTTATAAGCCACATTGCGGGAAAACCACAAAT
>NW_027116429.1:50084-75632 GCF_000696795.3 Halyomorpha halys | reverse complement strand
GTACTTTCTAAGCAACATTGTTTAGTTACTTTTTTTACTACACTTATTATAACAATATGCAAAGCAATTCATGAACTTAAGCAACAATGGCATCATAGATAGCATGGTACAACAATATCATCCTTAACTGTATTTTTTTTTTCCAGAACTTAAGTTTGGTTTTGTAGGGTTTTGTTACATGTATTATAGAAACAATGATGACATGCTCTGAAAATACCTCTTTTAGCAAACCATTCATTAAACCAAACAAATAAATACACTATTTGTTCATGATGTAATGCTTGATGCATTTTCTTACAAATTAAAAGTAATTAGAACACCTTATATTAACTATATTTTTTGTAATTTTACTTTTCGAAGGGAAGGTAGTAACCTGCCTAGTCTTTTTGTTCATATTTTATTTCTCATGTACTTTAAATTTGAATTTTTATTGATTTCTGCAATTAACACATATTCTGTACATGTTACATGGATTATCTGGTGAATTAGCTTGGATTAATTTTGTTTTTACTTAGGATTATAAGGACCACGTGTTTGCTTGATGGTGTTTTTACAAATTTTCATATAAAATAATGTTTTAATTGAGTTATTTCTCAGTATTTCACTTTTTCTAGTCTGACTGATGATTTCTCATCATTAATTTTATGATTTAACTTCTAATTTACTTTAAAACAAAAAATGGCACCCACGTGGTATATGTATATGTATTCATAATCTTTAATTTGGAATTTGATATTTTTCAATTTCATGATTTCTGTGTGTGTGCCTTTAGTTTATCACACTGACTGTAATTTCATAAAATTCTATCAAGCTTCAAAAAGACAGTCTGTTTTAATGAGTTTCTTGAATGGAATAGGATGTATTTAAGTTAATTGGCTAACTATCAGGTCATCTTAGCGCAGTGGTTCCCAATCTTTTTTTGGCAGCAAAACCCTTTTGGTACAAGCAGGAAAATAGTGGAAACCTTTTGGTAGAAGTAGTTAATTAGTAGAACTCTTACATTATCATTCGATAGAAATAGGGTGTCAAATAACATATTTTCAGCAAGAAATGAGAAAGGATAGGATACCTACACAACAATGGTGCAAAAATGAAGAAAATCTGAGATGGTATGGTTCAAAATTGTTTTGTTAACAAAGAATGAGCCATTCCTAAATTATTTCACGGAACCTCTGGAAGAGGCTCGCTGAACCCCTTTGTTCCATGAAACCATGGTTGGGAACCAATGCTCTAGTGTATTATCAGTAAGACTTTTAAGGTTATAATAAGGGCTGTTTTGATTGAATAAATTTGATTATTTCTATTTATTGATTTCATTCTCTCATCACTAATTAGTGAAATGATCGCTACAATGAAAATTTTTATTCTTGCTCTGTTTCCTTGGAATCATGCTTTATGTTATCAGCGACTCGATCCAGACAGGTCGGTTTTGCAGATCGATGGTGTTCCTAGGGATGGGGGAAGAAAAATATTTAAGGAAGAGCTGCTGGGCCTGTTACTGCCTTCAGCCTCTTGCCATTTTGCCAGCCATTTGTCAGTACCATTGATTGCAGCCAGTCAGTTCTAGATGCTTTGCTTCACCCATTAAATCCTACAGGAAGAATCATGTTACAACCAGTTTTTTTGAAACAACGTGCCTCTCAGTTAAGTAATTCATAGAGGTTTATTTAAATGTATCTTTTGTAGCTAGAAACTGTGCTAAGTATTATGCTAATTTGATAATGTTCCTCTTTTAAATCTGTATAATTTTAGTTTGAATACCACCTTTTGTAATGCTATATGATTTTAGTTTAAGCTAATTTTTTGTAACAATATGTAATACTGAATTTTAGGCATATTCCATTAGCAAATTCAGTTTTATATTTACATTGATGATTCTGTTTATCTAAATCATTGAAATCTGTCTTTAGAATCATACAAATGACCATTGCTTATAGCCTAGCAATCAACCTGATGGCATGAAAAAGCTATGCATGGGGGAAGACTGCGGTAAAAAAGAAAATTGGAAACCTTGTGTAAATACCACAGGTCAATTTTTTTTTACTTTATGCATGAAAATCTGGCCAGAACCTACTTTAAGGTGTGATAAATTGATTAAAAATGCGAGTTTGCAGTTTAAACCTATTTTAAATATTGTAATTAAATAATGTATCAAATAATGATTCCTCAGTCTATGTTGCCTAATTATATCAATAACATAATCTGTGATTTCACCAAGGAAAGATTGAAACCATTGAGAGAACAAATAATTTTCTTTTACGTAATTCTAAGGCCTTTATGCTTAAACTTCTATCCAGCACTCAGTGTGAGACTGACTTTTCTGGATCTTTTCTGAATATTCGGATAAGCAATACTCAAATTTTTAAATAATTAAGCTTTGCTTGAATAAATTTTTTTTTACTTATTAAATTTCCAGTAAATTTGAATACCAAAATTTTTGAATAGATAAAGGAATCTTCATTGCATGAATTAGGGAAGACCAGAGTTATATAGGAATCCTAAGAATCTTCTTTTTTTTTTTTTTTCTTTTTTTTTTTAGGGCAATCCACAGCGAAGATGATGTTTGCCTAGTTATCTACAGGTGACTAACCTATTCTAACCATAGTGGGGGATCAAGTTTTTCATTTTGTGGGGCCGGTATTTAATAAAAAAAGTAAACGCCCCAAGCTGGATTCAAACTGGCAGAAGAATCTTTATTGCAATTTATAAACACCAATGTACCTGCATTAAAAAGACAACATCAACAGTAAAAGCATCATTAGGAACCTACTACTCCAGGTTTCAAATTAATCTGATCTATAATGTTAGAATAAAGATTTAATGAAACAAAAAAATAATTCCAATGGTTACTTGAAGGTATTAAATAAACATATGCATAGTTGATTTATCTTTTTTGTTTCACAATAAAGCATATTAAATTCTCAAATTGATATTGATTGAATAACACATGCTTGATATCAAATAGATATATCAGTACAAAGTATCATAGAAAAACAAATATACAGTTATTAAAGAAATATTTACTAACTTTCCTGTTTGAAGACTCCAAGTGAAAAAAATTTCTAAAATGTTTTCGTTCATAATATACTCAAGACATTTCAAAGAAGGACGGGATGATTGAAGTTCAAGCAACAGTAATCGTATCATGAAGTCCAAATTTGACACAACTGATAGAATTTCATCATGTTTAACTCCAGTTTTCGGAACCTAAAAATACAACAAAAATAATAGTTCTGCCTTTAAAACAAATGAACTTATTTAAGAAGAGCAATCTTATCTATATAGACAAGTAGAGTAAATATTCTGTGAAGATAATTTAATGGGGGCAGCGGTAGCAGCGTGGTAATGAGCCAGTCTACCAACTCACAGGTTGTTAGATCGAATCCCCAGTCCCACTCAAGCACAAAATAATGCAAAACTCACTGACAACCTCACCCCGGGCATTTGTGAGGCCCGTTAACCAATGGGTGGCACTCACAAAAAATAGGCGTGGAAGTGACGAATCCACCCTGCGAAAAAAACCACGTCAAGAAATGTGCGATGCATTAGTAAATGCATCGTGTAGAAATATGGTGTATTTACTAATACATCCCGCGAGAACTTAGACATCCATGGTCTGTCTGTTGCCCATAAAATAATAATATATAGACAAGTAGAGTAAATATTCTGTGAAGGAATTTAATTGATATACATAAGACATATCCATTAAATAAACTTTTTATACAATAGAATTAAAGTAATAGCAATATTTCTAAATCACTAACCATTAAACGCTCATTTAACACAATCAAAAGCTAAAACTTCCATAGCGATCATAAATAAAATTTTTGAATTAAAATTCAATTTACAGTTAGAAAATTGGAAGATCGTTGATTAACCGTTTGTGTAATATATAAAAAGAAGATGGTCCGGGTGTGGTAAAAAAAAAAAAAAACAGTAATTAAAATATTTCGTGTGAGCCAATGTTTCGCCCCCCACTTAGGAGGACTTCATCAGGGCTTACTGAGAGTCTCAGAATAAAATTTCAATCATTATCTACAAAAATCCATATAAAACAAACTAAATTATATTTCATAAGTAGTGATGCTAATAAATGAATAGTTAGTCTGGTTTAAGCCACCAATCTCTAAACATCCCACACAATTATTTTCTAATTTCAAGAGTTCTTGTATCTTATACTTTCTGTTCGACCTTCTATTTTATTTAGTAATAATGTGATTAAAATTGTTTACAAATTACTTACAATTCTGTATTTAAAAAAAAAAATATTGTTGTCATGTCAATCAAATAAAAAATAAAGAAATGGGAATAGCTCAGTTAGAATGCCACATTTTTATTTAAAAATGCCTTTGCATGTTAGTTTTAACTTAATGGAAAAATTAAAAATAGTAATAAGGGTAAAGAAGTTATAAAAATAAAAAAATTATCAATGGGAATTTCCCAAAATGTATACAACAGCAAAAGAGATTTAGAAACAAATGATATAAAGGAAATTTTATTTAGGAAAGTTTCAAAGAAGAAGAGGCTGTTGCAAACAATTGTTTTTCAGTTCTTCAAGAATCTTTAGAGGAACACAGAGTAGATAATAGATTATGTGAAGTAGGAATAGCTTAGTGAGTAAAGAAAAATTTGATCAAACAAGTAACAATTTCATTGTTCCAAAATCAGATGAACATTTCACTGATATAAAACTAAACGAACATACAAGATTACTAACATCTGATAATAATTACCATTCTCAACAGAATCACGCAAGCGTCATCATCATCAGATAATATTGTGTTATTGAAGTACTCATTAATGAAAAGGAAATTATTGAGTTAGTAACAATACAAAAATGCAATGCCACCACACAAATGGAAAAACAAATTATTTAAATTTATGGATGATAAAGGCTGATGAAAGCATAATTAAAAAATTGAATGAAATAGAAATGAAAATTAAGCTAATTCAATAAGTCTAATCTGTGAATCAAATTCAATCATTAGTATAACTAAAAAACCTTCCTAAATTGAACTTTATAATAGAATTAATAATCTAAAATTTTCTTGAATGGCAAAATTATAATATAAGGCAATAATCAGTTTTTCCCTGAAATACATTAGACATCTATAAACATTACAATAACCCTATTGAGTCACAAATACTATTGAACTATAAATTTTAAAACTTAAAAACATTTTGTTATAAGTTTTAATTTTTAATCCAAAAGAAGTTAACCCATAATCCTAAAGCACCAAATCAATTTATATGGGAAAAAAAGCACCTGCTCAATGTCAAAGAACGTAAAAAGTAGTATATAATCATATATTATTTTGTGTATTTTAATAAATCACATATGACTAATAACTACTACTTTATTCTATTGATATTGAAATATCAACATTTGGTTCATTTGGACATATTAATGTAGAAATTAATTTTTATTTTTGAAATAGCATTTATTGACTAAATATTGTAAAAGATAAAAAAAAAATTGTTAAGGAAAGGAGGACAAATGTGGCCTAATTAAATGTCATAAAACATATTATAATATAATTTCTTTTGACAGAGTAAACCTGAGAATAATTAATTGGTTCATTGTATAATAAAAATAATTGAGAGTTGTAATATGGGTACATGATTGCATCAAAGAAATGGGCTAAGAGTGTAAATGACTTGCTTCTATTGTCACAGCATGAAATCTGTTTCCCCTGAATTCTATTAACTTCAGTTACAATAGAGAAAAACAAATGTGTTTTTTTTTAACTTTTAAAAAATCAGATATGGAAAACGTTTGAAAAACAAGGTGAGGTTGGTGGCACTAAACTATATTTTCGGTGAACTAACCTCTCTTTATTACTGACATTTGATCATGAAACGCCCTGTGTAAAAAAAAAATACCAGAAGTAACAGTAAATCGAAATGCGCTTGCGCAATAGAAATTTCAACAGTAAACTGGAAAATAGTGCCCTCCAAAAACCAATAGAGGAACCTCTACCCAGGAATTCTACCAACCCAATAATTATTTCGTAATTCTCGATCTTCATCAAAATTTCGAAAACAATGAACGATCCATAAATATAAAATATCTAATTTATTAACGGATTTTAAACGGCTTATGCATATTTCGATTTACTATAATCGTTGGAGTTTTATTCGTTCATCAGAATTTAACTCGAAATTAGCTTTTGAATTAGTGTAGTATCCTAGGTTTATTCACTTAGGGCTAGAACAGTGTTACTAATTCAATTTAAGCATGTTAAATTGATAATTCGATAGAAAAATCAGAACTTGTAACATAGAAAAGATATTCCTGAGCTGAGGAAACCTCGAATAATAGAAATGATTAAAACCAGTCAAAAATACAAAAAGAAATTCTGAATTAGTGTCCTTAAAAAACTTATAGACATTCCTTTTATTAAATAAACATACAACATTTACAGAATCAGATTCATAAAAAAACCTAACGGAATGATCTCTTTTATCGAAAAAAACGTCAACAGTAACAAAAAAAATACGCATACGCAACAAAATATACAATAATAAATCTGAAGATTACCCATTTCGTAATAATAAAAGATGTTCTTACAGAAAAAAAAATTAACTGTAATGGTAATTCGGAATGCGCATATTGGATCGAAAATCGAATTAAAAACGAAAAAAAAAATAAAAACCTACTAAAAGAAAACTCCAAAAGTAATAATAATCGAAATGAGTACGCGTGATTGAAAATCCAATATAAAAATCCGAATCAGGAATCTCGAAAAGCTTATAAACAACCACTACATCGACGAAAACTCCAAAAGTAGCAATAAATCCAACTGTGCATACACAATCGAAAATTCAAAATAAAATCAGAATAAGGTTCTTTATAAAACAGAATAATGATCCTGGAAAACCTAATAAGCACTCACTATATTGGAGAAAACTTTAACAGAATTGAAAAATAAAAATGTGCATGTCTGAAATTAAAATTCAACGGTAAATTTAGAAAGCATCTTCGGAAACCGATACCTATTTGGAAACTAATATCAACTGTGATGGTAATTCATGAAATTCAAAAATTATTGCTGCTTTCTGAAAAATTATTTAGAAAAATATGATAATAATAAGCTAAAGAAATAAAATTTGATCAAACAAATAAGTAGAAGTTAAATTAAGAATTGTATTTTAAAAACTTTTATTATACGTAGACAATAAATCATGTTCTCCTTTTATTTCTCCACTTTGAATAATTTTAGATGAAATATTTTAGAAAGGTAAGAGACATTATCAAGTTATTATTTCCATTATTTCACAGGATCTGTATTGATCTGGAAAAGAAATTGAATATTTTTGTATTTTCTAAGAAATACACTCCATTGATTTAATGTACAGTGAAATCAAGATGGGTTGGCTATTTATAATGATAGTCTCAGTATCAAATGATCTGTCAATCCTGTATCAAAATAAAAAATATCAGTGAAAAGTATCAGAAACATGAGTATCAGCATTTTAACAATAATATATTTATATATTATACAATATAATATATTTAATAATAATGATGTAATATGAGTATCAGTCTAAGCTGATAGAGGATATTTCATTATCAACCCATCCCTAATTAGGATGCTAAGTTAAGGTGGCTTTATTATTATTAATAAAGTCTACATTTATTAAGAGACAAGTCCTTTTGGAAAAACATCACATGTAATTATTGATGGGCTTTAGAGCCTCAAAGTAAAGACAAGTTTTAACTAAGGGATTTACAAGTAAAAAATAAAATAAAAATATAATAAATCAAAATGAAGTAGATTCTATCATTATTAGAAATAGGTTGTGATAACCAAAGGATTTTATGCCTTCAAAGAAAACAAATGATGTAATAATAACAAAATTATAAAATGAAGTAATAAGTTACATATGGTAATTAAAAGTTACAAATAATGTATTAATACACAGATATTTATAAATTTCAATAAAAAATAAAACTGGATCGAGGGAAAGTGATTAAAAACACAAGATTTGAAGATAGGATGAGAATTTGAGCGAGGGATGAAGGAAGGAATGGAATTCTACAGGATCAAGGATCATATAAGAAAATTTCTCAATACTTGGGCGAGAGATATTATATAAATCTGAAGAGCGGGAATGGGTTTTCTTAAGTGGACAGATGATTTGAATTGAAGGAAATCCAAGAGGTATGATGGATGAAAGCATTGGATAACTTGATACAGGAAGGATGTTAGGGTTATATTAGAGGGAAGAAGGAGTATAGCTGCTTCAACTCTTCATATTACTAGGAGACTGAGAACTCTGATTCTAACCAAAGACCTCTGAATTCCGAGGATAAATTGTATAAAGAAATTTATTAAAATTTTTATATTTATCTCCAGATTCTTAGGTAAGTGGGGTAATATTAGGGAGGCCACTAGGAGCCTATGGGTTTTACATGGAAATAGTAACTTGGGTAATTATGAGTTAAAATAATAAGCTAACTAACTCATTATCTAAAGCCATATTCAAATTGAAACATAGTAGGAAATATATTTATACATAGTTGACCGTAAAAATTGATATATAAGAAGATGGTCAGGGTTTTTAACATTTTTAATGAAGATGTTAAAAAATTGATGTATAGGAAGATGGTCAGGGTTGCAGTCAAAGGAGAAACAAAAATAGTTTACAACTATTTATTTTCCGATGTTTCGCCCCACTTTGTAGGGCTTCATCAGGGCTAAAAAGATACAAAATGATACAATGATGATTCTTACATGATGACAATATATGATTATTCTTATCATTGTATCATTTTGTATCTTTTTAGCCCTGATGAAGCCCTACAAAGTGGGGCGAAACGTCGGAAAATAAATAGTTGTAAACTATTTTTGTTTCTCCTTTGACCGCAACCCTGACCATCTTCCTATACATAAATTTTTAGTCAACTATATAAACATATATGTTAAAAAATTGTTGCAAAATCATCCTGATATAACACTTCGTTCCCCTGAAAGAAGATAATCCTTCTTAGAGAGGTTACAAATAGAGGGATCCCTATTTATGTAGGAAGTGGTGGGGGTAGGGATTAATAGGGGATTTGCTGGGGTGGAATCTAATATAAAAGGCTGGAGGGGGTTGCTCGATCATTAGCATGTTCTTGCCCCTATCTTCACCCTAGTCAGGGATTTTAATATCCCCCGCGGGCAGTAGGCCATTATAGAACATGTACTCCTCCCTCCCCCCTCTCTCGCATTTAGAGCTTAGTCTAAGTCGGACAATTTCCCTTTGACTCTATAATCACTTAGGATCTGAAGTACACGTCCCCTAAACATGGTATCGTAAGCCTTTTCTAGGTCCAAAAAGACAGCAATGAAAAGTTCTTATTGTGAAAATGCCTCCTCAGCTTCACACTGCTGTAACATAATGGCATCAGTTGTACAGTGATGCTTCCTAAAACCAAATTGTTGGGGGGAAAATAGTTTATTTCACTCTAAAAAGTGAACAAGTCTTGTGTTCACCATTTTTTCTTGTAATTTAGAGAGGCACGGAAGCAATGATATTGGACGAAAATCCTTTGGATGAATGGAAACATCCTTCTTCGGAATAGTAATGATTTCCATAATTTGGGTAGATACCCAACATCCCAGACCCTGTTATACAATTGTAATAAATATGAACTACCCTCACATGAAAAATTTTTGATCATTTCGTAGGAAATCCCATCTATGCCTGGTGCTGATTCATTACAGCAGTTTTTTTTATTACCGTTTCTATTTCATTTAAACTGAAGGTAGGTCATAATAAGGTTGAAAAATTATAGAGTGCTGCTCTGAAGTCGATTCTTGTTCACAGAAATGTTTAGCCAATGATACCGGATCAGTGATGATGTTACCTTCTATTTCAAGGCCAGGTATGCTTCTTCCATTACTGATTCCTTGAATGGATCTGATTTTGTTCCAGACTTCTTTAATTGGCATATCACAGTTAATAGAGGACACATATTCTTTCCATGATGTCCTTTTACTATCTTTAATAACTCTATTTGCAATTGCTCTTAGCCTTTTGAATTTGAAGGAGTGATTTAGATTTCTACTTCTGCTATACCTGTTAAGCGCCCATTTTTTTGCCCTTACAGCTTCCTGACACCATTCGTTCCACCATGGAACTCTTCTTTTAAGCAGCTTTTTTGACAATGTTGGAATGTTCTCATAGGGAGCATTCAGAGTGATATTATTCAGGGTTGCCAACTGAACATCAATATCATTTATTACTAGTTCTAATTTATCTCCATTTATAAGTATTGAGTTCTGAAAAGATTTCCAGTTTGCCATTGTGTACTTCCAGTGTAACCATTGAGGAGATTTTGTGTGGCTTACTGTTCCTGAATCTTTATAATAATGGGGAAATGATCACTACCATATGGGTGGTTCTTGGTTTCCCAGGTGGATCTGGGTACCAATCTGACACCTGTGATGCTGAGATCAATAACAGAGAAACTATTACTTCCTGAGCCAAATTGGGTAAATGAACCAGTGTTGAGAAGAGCAGCCGTGATATTTAAATAATTTTTTCTACATTTACTGCATCTTCAATCATTTTTATTTCGTTTACCATTCACACCTTGTCCTTAATTATTATGCAGACTCAAGTTACCAATTAACTGTACACAAATGATAGCTTATTTAATTTATTATTTTCACTTAATGTATAATTCCAAATTTTATCTAATGTCTCATTTTTACTTAATGTTTAGTTCTAAACATTTTATTTATTTTAAGAAACCTTTTATTTATTTCTTCTGGTTGTATATAAATGGCTTGAAAGATCGTTACCCTCATTTGCTCATCCCCAAGCATTCTAAGCTTTTACCTCAGTCTATGACAAAATTTTGTTTAAACCACACTTGGCGAGAACTTTTTTTTACTACTACCTTCCTAGTCGATTCTGACATATGGAGAAGGGGAGGGGATTATCTATGGGTTACCACTATATTTTAAACATTGTGAAAAGCCAAGTTTTTATTATGAGGGACTGCAACAAGATAAAAGTTGGCCTAACCTCCAGACCAGATTCGAACTGGCACTGATGCAGTTCTGAGGTGGTTAAATGCAAAGTCTCAACTCCCTCGTCTACTGACAGCCCCACTTGGCAAGAACATAAAGCCATTTGATCTAATGAATCATCTAGCTTTATTTTATACCATCTCTTGTTCATTGACTTATTCCATCACTTAATGATTTTCCTATACTATATTCTCTTTGTTTTACAGTACTTAAAGCAGGATCTATTTTTATAAAAATTATTCCTCAGTTTTTTCTTATTTAGTTTATTAACTTTTATCCCTATAGTAACTTTTATCTTTAATAATTCTTTTATTTTAAAAAGTGTTTAAACCAAAAAATAACTAAGTAACCCATAGCTATAAGATAAAAGGAGAATTCTGGTAGTGATTTTATGATCATTAATTGTATGTCCAAAAAATAGTTTAAATTAGTTGTAATTTAGTAACCTTAATGTTACAATTAAGTAAGAGAGATCAATTAAGCATGTTACCAGATAATTATCATATATTTAAAGTAGTTTCTATAATATATATTACAATACAGTAAAGCATAATTTTGTTATAAAGTAGTATTGTGTTAAAGTTGACTAGTAATTGTTTATTACTAGTTAATAATAATTGTAAGTTTATTTAATTAATTAGACATTACTTAAGAAAATCTTTTACATAAATATTATTCCTCAACATAAATCACCACCCAGAGACAGATTACCGTTCCAGAGGCTAACTGCTACCAAAGAGTGTCTTTTATGGCAGTACTAAATAAGCTATTTTTAGCTGTTGTTTTAAGGATATATTATTCAATGAAGAATCAATGTAATAAAATTGTGTCAACCAAAATAATTCCAATGATACAATAAGTATCTACAAATAAACAAAGTATTTTTAAAATCCCTTTTCATAGGTGATTGGAATTCAAGAAAAAATGAAATAAAATATTTGATATATTAGACACATTTATACAAATGATATGTACCTAAACAAATAGTCCTATGCCTATAGCAATTATAACAGATAGTTGATAAGCGAAATAAATATTGTGGGAGTAAATTTATATCAATTAATATGTTATGATTTTACTTTTCAATACAGTCCATCTTAAAAAATAACAATGAACATTATCATATTAGAATATTTCAAGACTTAATGCGGAGTGAATCACACAGATTTCAGCATTTGAGAAAGTCAGTGTAGTAGGAAATTAAATATATATTTTACTGGACAAAAACTGGTATTTAACTTGAAGAAATAAAAAATAAGTAACAAACTTATTACGAGATACATTTTAGTCTATAAATACAACTTGAAATGCCAGAATTAAATAAGCTATCTAACTACAAATTTAATTTAAAATCTAAGTAAAAATACTCCAGGAGCACTAGTGTTAATGAGATTCTTAAGCCACAATAAATAGCGGAACTAAACATAATTTAAAGAAACTAATACTAATATTCCGGAATAAGCAACAATCAAAACATTGATAACAGCTTACCACATCTTTAATGTAATATAAATGAATATAAGCAGATATTAAAATAAATCAAAAATATGAGGCTGATAGAATATTTAAAAAAATAATAATTTATAAGTAAAGAAAATTGGGACAGGCACTAAAATTAAAATAAGAAATAACGCATTTAATAATTGATACAATTTATAAGCAAACCATTAACGATAAATCAAATAACTAAAAACTGAAGATAAAATGTACATAAATTACTACCTTGACGATTTCAATAATATCACTAATCTGCTGCCAGTGCTTTCTAAAGCTGTCAAAACATGCAGTAGGATCATATTCTTCAGTGTTAGGTCTATAATTTTGAACTTTACCATATCCACTACCAAAAGGGTTATTTCGAATCCAGCTCATAATTGAATAACCCTTTGAAGAGACATTACAAAGGAATAAATTGACACAGTATGTTATATTAATAACTTGAATTCCTCATAATTCATTAAAATCAATTAGACACAAATATATTAAAAGAAATACGACAGCGAAAAACTAAGGAGCAACAGCTTTATCAATGAACCAAACCAATTCATGCACAAGTTGAACAGATTGTGAACGAGCGCTCAATGTTTTCAGCAGCACAGTGCAAGGTTCATAGAGTAATTACAGTACACTTAAAACCTAGTATTTAATCAGGAAAAAATCTATTTGCAAAGTACAATGTATATACAATTTTCGGAGAAAGATCAAAATATTTTATAGAAGTTTTTATTTGAATAGTAGAAGAGTTTTAGTATTGGAATAAAAAAAAAATATGCTCAAGAAATAAAACATTTCTGAGATGGCTTCAATTTGCAAATATGATATGACAATATTTAAATGAAAGAAGCTCAAGATATGTCTGGATGTGCGTTAGAAATGTCATAAGAGATGTTTAAAACATTCTGGGATTTATTCAATGTTGATTTAGACAACTCCGATTAAAATTTTAATCTTGAATTAAAAATTAGCATTTTTCATTTAATATTTTAATTATAACCCATCATACATAGTGCATTGGATTACCTTGCGGGTGCTCTTAAGCTCTTTTCTGACTCATATGCGCTCATAGGTAACGTCGTTACAAAACTAATTCACAGAGACTTCCTGCCTGAGCTCAAATAAATTCGCTATTGCAGCGCCTTTCGACGTCAATGTTTTGTATGAGATTGTCGAGGTACTTGTGTTATTTCTAACTCCAATAGATATGGTATGTACGCTTGACCGGAAGGCCTCAACAATGCGTGTTCATTATGGGTAGGGTTAGTTGATGAGGAGGTGAATAGATAGGATGAGAGTTGCGGGGTAACAGCCGTAATTTCTAGGATGGTAACCTCATTTACCGGGCACGCTAAGAGGTACGAAGGAGGTATGCAATCCTGGAGGGTAGCCAGCCACCAGGTCATGCAGGGAGTTACCTTCGTTCTATCGGGTGCTATTCCTGTTGATACATAAGAGGTATGTGAGCCCAGAGGATAGCTAGCCGCGGGGTCCTACGAAAGGATAGAAGGTAGAGGAAATAGATGACCAGAACGGAGCATACGCGAAATAAGACTCTCCATATAAAAAATTAAGATAGACTGAATATGCTGAATGTTTTGCTTGCAGTCCCAAGTGATGCTGTAACAGTACCATCGATGAGGTATTGATTCTACTAACGATGCAAAGGCCGGGCGAGGGGCACCGCCTGTAAGAACTTACTTTTTTGTGTTTCAGTATATTCTTTTTGGTAAACTTTATTTATTAAATCAACATATTTACAATTATAATGGTAATTACATGTTTATATTTAACATTATAAAATTATTTACATTTTACTGATTAAAATGAACACAATCAATGGCTGAAGAATACGTAGGTGGTGATCCCTGGCGAAACGAGCTGAAGCTCTTCGTCTTAACGGGAAGCGATAGCGGTGTTCTCACTCGCGGTCGCTGATAGATAGCGTCGCTACAAGATGTAGATAAGATCCCATCGAGATAAGCTTTGGGTTCCCTTTAAATCCGTTCGGTGCTTTATCAGGATATATTTACTTTTGGCTTTATCAGAATGTTCTAAAATGTATTTTTTGGAGTTATTACTTCAATGTCCTCCAGGTTCCTTTTTCCTTTTCTAAGACACAAGGACTGCTTTCCTTCATACTTGTACCCTCCAGCGTTGTGGTAACGTCAAATGACTGGTGAACTTTCGATTATTCTCTGTCAATCGTAGCTTCTCTTTTCTTGCTTATATCTTATTCATACCTACCTTGTGAAATCAGTAACACTAAGATTATGATTGAACACACAGTATTGAGGTGAGAGATCAAATCAAACACGCTCAAAAAATTGTATGTTCTGTCCTACTCGTGAAAAATTCTAGTTTTCGACCTAAGAGAAAACACTAAGAAAAATGTTGTTTGAGGTTTTTCCTTACTAACTCGCTTTCGGTTCATTTTAGTCAAAGCAACAATATTAACACTAACAGAAAGTGTCAAATTTACCACAATTTTTATATATTATTATCGAAAATTCCGAGCAACTGTTGAAATACTGTCCCATTAATATTTGCAAACAAATAAATAAATAAAAAGTTCTAAGTGTGCCAGTTGTTTTGCCATTATAACTTTTTTTTTTTTTAACAACCTTGCCGAGAACCTGATAGCTGAGAACGTCAGAGCAAAGGTCCCAGAATGCTTAGTTCAGAAGGTTGCGGGTTCGAATTCCACCTGGGTTAATCAACATTTATTTCGCAACGGCTCCGGAGAAATGAATCTTGAGCTTCCTCCTTCAGGGCTGCGTAGGTCCTAAGTAAATAATGGTGGGTGTGTTTGTCAGTGGCCAAACCCGAATTCAGGGCAAACTAGTTTGTCCTATGCCAAATCGGTTTATCCTATGCGTGTCCGGGTGTACTAGTTTAGACCTGGTAAATCTAGTTCGGCCTAAATATTTTAGGATTAACTAGTTTGGTCTGGGCTAAACTCATTGAATGGTTGCAAGTGATAAAATAAACAGGTCAGAACTTGTCAAAAAGGGGATTCCACTCCCTCACCCCTTTTTATGATGCTTTTGTTATTTATTCACACATTTCACGCAATCGTGATATGAGTTGTGAACGTATAATGTGAAAATAATTTCATTTTTGGAACATAGTTAAACTACATTATTTTGTGTTGGTTAACATTTTTATGGTTATGCCACCGTCTAATGTTCAAGTTGATCAGTTAGAATGGGCAAGCAGTTTAAAAAAAAGTTTCCACAGTTAAAATATGAAATCACAGTTTAGCCAAGCTTTAACCAGTTAAGCCCGAAGTATTTAGGGCAAACTAGAAGTTTTATTCAGAGTGTATGTACCATAAAACATAATCCTTAACTCCCTCTGTTAACAACGCTAGATATTTCAACAGAGGGAGTCATGCCCGATGCGCACAAAGTAGAGGCGTTCCAATGAAGGACGGTGCCCAGAGACGTAAAAGGGATCAGGTGGTTGCGGGGGATCTCAATTATTATAAGTACTTCGTACCGAAAATGGCAGGACACCTCATTAATCTGTTGAAAAAAGTTAGTTGAGTTGTTAATTAACATTCAGCGGTATACAGAAGGCTGCAACAATAACTATCACTTGTGTTTCCAGACTTTAACTAGCCATTAATGATTATGAGCGATTCTAGCGAATACGAGTTGGAGGCGGTGCTGTCGCAGGAGAGTCCGGGGGGAGAATGCCTGGTGGCGTAAATCAGCAGGTGGTTATCGGATGCGGATACGCGTTATACCGTTATGCTCGAACGCGAATTGTTGGAGCTCGTGTGGGTGGTGGAGCACTTCCGACCAAATGCATTCTGGAAGAGATTCAAGGTTCATACTGATCATCGTCCACTTCAATGGCTGGAAAAATTAAAGGAATCATAGGCACGTGAACCCCTAAGCCAGTTTCACATGGGGGTCGTGTTTAAGCCGGGCAGCGGACTGGCTATCCCATATAATCACCATAAATGTTATAGAAGAAGAACAAGGGAAATTAACAGGGGACGTTCGACAATTTCTAAAAAAATGGACTCCCTGGGAGGGGGTAGATTTGAATATCAACAGGTGCGAGAAGATAGGACCCCATCGTCGGGGATGAGAGCTCGTCCGGGGATTGAACGTCCGACATGAAAAAGATTAAAGAAATTATTAATGGCAAAAAACAGCAGATCGTGTGGAAATCGCGAACTTCCGAACTCATGAAAGTGGAATACGCGAAGTATAGGGAAAGTTTCATTCATACTGTATGGTTGCAAACAGGGTTCGGGAAGACCACAAATGTAGTGCACTAATGGATGTGTCCCAAGCAGGGAGAGCTTCTTACGTTTAAGTAAAGAATAGTTATTTGGGACAAAATTAAACGACGGTGAAGACTAAAACAGACAAAAGTTGATAGAACGTTTGCCCGCTGTAGTATTAGTACAAGACCCAAAGAGGAGGAAAACGCCAGTTATTTCACCCCAGTTTTGATTAATTTAATAAAAACTAAGCATAATTACTAGTCAAAATTGATGAGTCTACCAAGTATACGTAGGGGGAAATAAAAATGGCGGCTTTTTCAAAACATTAAAAATAATTAATTTTTCATTCGGAGCTTTATATCTTTAAAACTACCCATAACAATAGAAAATCTAAGAGAACATCATTTAAAATAGAGTAAATTTGCTAAACTGTAAGCCTTAATAAAGCTATTTACGTTCAATAGTTCTCGAGATATAGCTTTTTAAAAAGCAATATTTCATAAAAAATGTACAGAACGTACTGAATGATCAGTAGTTAGTGAATATATTTTGAAAAATCTTGATCTCAAAATCCATTTTACGTGCAGACGTCTGTTAGCACTCAAATTATAGCTAGTTTAAGGGGCTATGAAGTGGTTTATGACGTTTATCGTCGTTGGAGTAGTAATTTTCATGATATTTGCTAAAATAAATTGATTTATAGTTGTTCGAACAAATTTGCATATGCCAAATTTATATTCATATGCGAATATAATAAAAACTACAACCCCTACGAAGATAAGTGACTTAAACTACTTTATAGTAAATTAACTTTACTTTATTTTGAGTGCTGGCAGACATATGTGCGTCTAATGGATTGTATCAGTGAGCGAGCACGTAGTTCCGCGGTAACCCGACAGGGGCCAGCACCACAAGCGTCTAAGCAGCTGTATAATTGTATATAAGTTTATCATTATAAAAATACGATCTCTTGTATAAATTTATATATGTTAATATGTAAAATGTAAGATTGTTAATCATAAATAAAAAGAGATTGAGCAATAAGATTCTACGGAACTATCTCAAGTAGAGTTAAAAGAGTGAATTCTCAGTGATAACCGATCACATGAGGCCTTCAATTGTCACCGGGATTGATCCATCAGATCAAGCTTTCTCCGGATCTAGTCATAGCACTGGTGGCTTACACTCTACTCGAGATAGAGAAGTTTATTGCTAATCTATCCTCATAAGAGTTTGTTTTCAATATGCTCACCTTAGACTATGGCCTCTTTCCTCTCCTTCTTTCCAGCAATCTTAGTCCGTCGCTTCATCTCGGCAACTAAGATTGTAACCTACTTCCTAACGGTTACACTGGTCCGTCCGCTTCATCTCGGCAACCAGTGTAATTTCCCGTCTCTCCCCGGCTCTAGTCCGTCCGCTTCATCTCGGCAACTAGAGCTGCACCTAGCCTTATCAGCTTACTGGTCCGTCCGCTTCATCTCGGCAACTAGTAAGCTGGCTCCTATCATGACAGTTCTAGTCCGACTGCTTCATCAAGCAACTAGAACTGTTACTCTGCTTAAGACTCTCTCACCTAGACCTCCTCTACCTAGTCAGTGTCCAGGGCTCATCCCCTGGCACCGCCTTCCTTTCTTAACTAATTATGAATACGCCTTGTCGTGGGCCTTCTGTAAAGAGATATCAGGCTGGAGAAATCGCCTAAGACCAGATTACCCCGACAGGATCAAGAGATATATTTTTTCAAAAATCAAACATTTTTTACAAAAAAATAGAAATTAACAGTTTGTGAATTTATTTTGTCAAATATCATAAAAACTCCTACTCCTACAAAAATAAACGTTATAAACTATTTTATGGTCAATTTGTTAAATAGCTTTAATTTCAGTGCTGACATCTGTTCGTCCTATGGTTTCTGAAATAAAGTTTTACAAACCTCAAACTTATTGTCCGAACAACTATAAATCAATTTATTTTAGGAAACATCATGGAAACTACTATTCCTACGATAAAAGTCATAAACTACTTTATAGTACGTTAAACTAGCTTTAATTTGAGTGTTAATAGACATCTATACATCACATAGTTCCTGAGATATAGATTTCTCAAAATAAATTAACTAAATACTAATAGGTCTTCATCAAGCCTATGAAGGCTTGATGAAGACCTGAAACTCAGGTCGAAACGTCGGCATAAAATAAATAAATATGGTTTTGTTTATTTATGTTGTTCTTTGCTGACCGCACCCCCCGACAAACTTCTCCAATCATTAATCTACGGTCAACTATCAACACCTCATAATGTTTTTTAAGGTTTTGAAACAGCTATTCCACTTCCCTATACTTGACAGACTCGTCAGTTTTGACTAGTAATTATACATAGTTTTCATTAAAGTAATCAAAAATTGAGGTGAAATAATTTCTTTTTTTTGTCTTCCCGGCTCTTGTACTATAAGATGGTGGACACCCAGCAAGACAAATTACTAATTTTATTGTTCTATCATGGTCTCCAAGGATTTTTGATATATTCGGGTTTAATCCACAGGTATTGAGGTGTGACGTGAAATATGAACATTCCTCAAAGATATGGCTAAATATCAAATTGTTTTTACAATATTTACATTTTGGGGGCATTTGTTTTGACATAAAATAGGAGTGAGTGAGTCTCGTGTGACTTATTCTTATTCTAAGCCTAGTAAGTACGACCTCCTGAAAAACTTTGCACAAGTTTTTTAAGCTGTAAATTTTATTTATTTCTACTGACCCATGGCCCCGCAATATGCTAAGAAATCAAAATTACATAACCTTTTGCGAGCAGTGATGTATAAAGGTATATTTTTAAATAAGAAATATTTAAATGAGTAGTGCCGAACCAAATAAATGCACTTCACCAGAAGATATTAATAATTTATATTTACAGGTTTGGGATGTAAAAATCTATTAAAAAAAAATTTGAAAAACTGAAGGAACACAACATTTTTCAAAATACGACTGAGATATATTTTATCTTTAATTACTTTTTTATTTATTAAAATAAAAACGAAAGCCAGTAATGTTTGTAATCACAAGGATTTCACATATATGAGACATATTGGCCGAATTTCATAAGGCACACTCACATTACGCAGTTCCTCTCCTCCCCCCGAATTTCGCTGAAACGAACTCCATTACTAAAGATCCATTTTCATTTTGAACACGTTTCCGGAAAATTTGCAAACAAACTGCATAACGTAAGTATGTGTGTGAATAATTGCCACTTTTTCCTTGATGTCCATTGGAATATACACCTTTAAATTATGCTTAACTGTTTTAGATAATTTATTTATCAAAATTAAGTAATAGCGAATGGCTGTAACATACCATAAAGGATATTGAAACAAATAACTTTTTTGGGTATTATTGTAGTTTTGATTATTCAATATTTTTATTTATATTACTACGATCGCTTAGGAGATCCAAATAATATGAGTTCTTTTATAGACCCCTTGATTTTTAAAATATCCGGTAGCCCAGTTTTCAGAATTTTTAATTATCCATTATTATACAGTACTTTTAATATTAATTTATGTGTTAAAAGTCTCGGTGTTTAAAATCAATAATTTTATTATTATGTTTCTCCGGTTAGCTAAGTTTGAATTCATTGTTCATTGTTGTTCGAATTTACATTCTTCGAATAATATAGTGGTTCTCCAAAAAAAAAAAAATCATTTTCTAGGTAAGAGGTCCGAGTGCAATTTACTGATTCGTTAGTGATAGAGTTATTGTTACAGTAGTCCTAATGAGAAACGCAAACAGGAATGAGAGTTGAAATAAATAAATGTAAAAATAAAAAAAATAGAAATATATTGTAATCATAATTTATTTACTTACAATTTATAAAGTCATTTAAAGTAGTTACATTTTTTGGATAATATTTTCACAACCTAGCAATTAATTATTTCAAAGTCATTATCTATTGAAAGTACGTTTTAACAAAAATATGGAATTATATCAAACTATTTTCAATCAAATATTCTCTGTTAATATAATAATTATTATACAAATGTTAAACTTCTCTGTAATATAAAATCTATATATAATATAGTGGTGTATTAGCATGGTATATTATACCATAGAATGAAAATACTAGCATATGGAAGAAAATTTTCTTTTGTGGTAAAACTCGACGACATTCGTTATGACAGTAAACTAGAAAAACACAGGCAGCTTGAAAAAACTATAAATAATAGTTAGTAAGTGTTTAGTTGAACAGACATCACTCTCTAAAGATTTTTCTTTAAAAATCCAAAATAATCATACTTCTCATCCATCAATAACGTCTCCATAGGAGGTATAGTGGTAAATGTAACTCCCTCTAATTATTTGAAAAATCCGAAAGTTAGAAAATTATTAATTTGAGAATCTACTTCTAATTGATTTATTATCAGTTGATGATAATAGATGTTATGAGCGTCAAATGGAATTAACTATAGGTGGGTACGTGACACAATTTGTTTTTTAATTTTTAAAACGTAAATTTCAAATGGAAAAGTTTAAATTTAAACGTTTTACGCCTTTAGTTAAGGCCGAACTAAACCAAACGTCCACGGATGGCCCTTTTTTTCTTATCTGTTAAAATAATACCACAGGCAATGACCTTAGAAATCCACCTTGCCTGTCGTCAAGTAATGTCTGGTTCATACTTCAGATGCCAAAAATTAAGGAGTGGATGAAATAAGTATTGGTAAATTTATTAAGTGAAATGAGATATTAAAGAAAATTGAGTAAAACACTTTCAACTACGCTCCGTACGAATTTAATTCATTAATCAGTTCAGTTTATGAATATTCTAGTCATTTATTATAGAATGGTATATTTCTTAGCCAGAATTAAAAAGACAAATATCAAAACTATATTTGAAAATCGAAAAAAAATATATATATACTCCTCATAAAGATTTATTTTTTAATAAAATTAATTTTAAAATCTGAAACCATTAATTTCTAAGAAACCTCTTTTTCTCATGTCATTCCTAAAATCTTCTCTAGTGGCTGCAAAAGCTCTCCTTTTTTCAATTGGTTTATTATTGACAATACAACAACAATGTCTGAAAAAAAAATTAAGGAATAAAAATTAAATTAAATAATGAAAATTGAATCTATTATTAAATTAAAAAAATAAATACAATATCAATAGTTAAAATAAATATAATAATTAATTAAAGACTAATTTATTACGAAAAATTGGTCCCCCAAAAAAATCTATCAGAATGATATTGACAATATACCAATACAATACAATCCATGAAGAGCTTTGAGTAGATGGTGAGGAGTGAGTATTTCTTTGAACAAAGGAAAGGAAGTGATTTGGTTGGCGTCCAATTAGGCTCCTAAATTAGGAGCTGAAAAGACAGGGGCTGAAAAAAATTAGTCACCATTGTTTCTCTTCTAATTAGTTGTGAAAAATTTCCGCTGGCAGGCTATGAGGAGATGGGGAGGAGAACCAGCATACTGAACCCTTCCACCAATTCATCAAAATCACGGCAGCGGTTTATCCTGCAGTTTAAGTTGATACAGGTTTTTTAATATACTAATAATATATAATCGATTGGTTTTCGGATGTGGAATAACAAAAACATGTTGTCAATTGTATTATTTGAGTTTAAATGTATAAATAACAAAAAATCACTTCCTGTATACTAGGCTGAAAAAAATGTCTTTAAGAAGAAACAAGTCAGACTCGTTTTTAGCGTTCTCACTCTACTTACATAAGAATTTTGATTAAAATATATATATGTTTTACCTGGTTCATTTCGCAACGTTATTTGGCAGAAACTTATGAGGGCAGACTATTGAAACTATGTCAGGCCGATTGACGTTGCGAAATGGGCCCGGTAAAATATTTTTGTAAAATAGTTTTTATGTTAAAATTCATATTAAAGAGGTTTTGAAGACATCAAAAACGAATCTGACTCCCTTTTTCTCAATGAAATATTTTTTGGCCTACTGTTTAGGGAGATGGATTTGAGATGTTTCTGTGGATTTGGATACATTTAAACTCAAATAATACAATTTACTAAATTTTTTTGTTATTTTAGATCCGAAATACAAATCGATTGGTACATTATACAAAATATAACAATTCTCTTTATAATCGGATCGCTGGTCTCCAAGGCCTCGGGTGAGCATACCCATCCCTGGTCTAGAATAAAACCGTTTTATAATTCAATATCACGAAAACAATGATAATAAGTTAGCGCCGACTTCAAAGTTGTCAAGGAACATTTTGTGAACGCAATGGATTAGGAAAAATTAAAATACGCCGTCACTTTAATTAAAAATTTAATTAATTATAATTAAATTACAAAAATTATTATTAATTATTTTTATTAGTATTTCATAAAAAGGATGAATACTTATGATAGTCCAATCGTGATAGTGGATCGAGGTGTATTGGATATGAAGTATTGAAAAACTTGGACCCGTGATGGGGAGGTTTATATTGCAATGCACCTTCTACTGTGATAGCTGACAATGTCGTTTGGGAGAGCTGGCATCTCTTTTTATTGACGTTATGATTGAATTCAATGTAACCAAATAACTCAGCGTGACCATTGGTCATCCCGAAATATTCTTTTTCTCCAGGTTTATGACCAGTATATCCTGGAATTAAATTGTCAATTAATACATTGAAGTCTTGAATTAAATACGGACTAGAATTTAATTTTGAATCCAATTTTATTTCCTTAATTACATCCAAATTTATCCCTCAATCAATAGCCCATTGTTTACTGGCTATAGTTTATTTTTTATATGTTATTATTTTGTGCAGTATAAGTTTACCAGAAATTCTGTTAAATAATAATTGTAGGTTCCCTTTTTATTCTCCGTCTCAAATTTTTGTTGTTAGATTGATTCTCGAAGTATAAAGGTATGTTTGATTTCAAAACTGTTTCTCTATATAAACTATCTGTGATTAGAAAGAAAGAATTTCTTTTAATTGTAAATCTCTTCCTCAGTCGTAATTTCCGAAAAACGAACATTAGTCTAACTTTGCACCAGATATATGAATCAGCCATGGAGGTAAAGGCAAGTCAGGTCCTGACTTGCATGCCACGATATATACTTCAAGGCGGCCTTCGAGGTCTTCCGGTGTACGCGACTATGTGGGGGGCATCAAAAAATGGGACCATCACCCCGACTTTATATAAACAAAAAAAAAAAGGAATAATCAGATTATGTAAATCTGACATTAAGATATGTATTGACCTTTTGACAATCCTGGGTATTATTAAGGTGTTTCGTCATCTGCCCCTATAGCTGGTCAGGGTATCCTTCTAGGAACCTTTTAGAGCGTCCCCGGATATGAAAACATCTGTGTTAAGCTTGCCACATTACCAGAGTCCCCTGAGAAAATTAGATTTGCTAAGCTTTAAGTGTTATAACAAAAATGACAGGTTTTGACGAGGGACCAGAATCAAATTAAGCAGGTGCAGGCCCTTCCTGCACATGTCAGACTTTCTCACACACTCTCGGGCCTTGGAAGGGGGACGCCTACCTCGGGAACGTTCTGTCACCTATGGCCAGTGAGGAATGAGATTCAAAAATAAGGTAACGCCCCAAAAGGGAAGTGGGAGAAAAGACACAGGAGAACGAAATCAGGAAAAAGAACAGTCAACAGGAAGACTTAGATGAGAGAGGACCAGGCTTGAGAGAGCAGCAGAAGCCGGAGCGGAGCAAGATGCACTTCGACCAGACGAAGTCGTAAGAACGGCCACGAGACTTGGCCATCCCTTATGAACAAGACGACACATACGGAACTACATCCCACGGCATCAGTAGCTGTAAGTATAAAGTAAATAATAAGTAATAATGTAATAACCGATATTTTATGGCAACCATTTATTTGAATCATTACAACCATTTTAATCAAAGTAATAAATATTACATATTTAGTGGAGAGAATGTGGGCGAGCTGGTGCAGTCTTTTGAGGATTTGAGCAAGTTCCTCTACTTGCCAACAGAGCGTAGCACTAGCGTTGTTAGTTCAGACGGTGTCCGTTAGATAGCAGCTAGTAGTGAGAATATGGGCGAGCTGGTGCAGCGATTTGGGTAGCCAACCAGAACCCAGCATTTTAGTCATGTGACCTATGGCGGGAAATTTGAATTCAAATATTCGGCTCGACCCATCCTTAACCACTCACGTGGTCCGTCACGAGACAAGTCACGTGATCAATAGCCGACCAATCGGAGGCTAGTATTTCGTCACGTGACCACCTGGCAGGGGATTTAAATTCAAATTAAGTTCGACATAACCTTAATCACTCACGTGAACATTAGGCCATGCCTTCTTTTAAGTCACGTGACTGTCACTAGGGGCTGAGTGTGCCCGGACGCCATTTTGTTTTTTGAACGCTGCCATTTTATTATGAGGGTCTCGCGACATTTTTCTTTTCGTCCACCACTATATTTGTCACGTGACTTATGGGATTGACAGAGGCTGAGTGTACCCGACCGCCATTTTCTTTTTTGATCGCCGCCGTTTTATTATGAGGGTCTCGCGGCCTTTTTCTTTTCGTTCAGTGCCATATTGGTCACATGACTTACGGGTTTAGTGGCGTGTACCCAGCCGCTATTTTGTTGTTGTGTCACGTACAGACGTAGGAAATGAAACCGTTTGGGAGAAGATTAAACGGCTATGGTTTGATGAGCGCATAGGAATGGACAGGACATTCGCCCGATGCAAGCTGATGGTGGAAACCGTTCAGGAAGACGAACGCCAGAGAGAAGTGACTGTCGCGTATCATCAG
>NW_027116429.1:47929-48926 GCF_000696795.3 Halyomorpha halys | reverse complement strand
TATAGTCCAGTTCTTCTCTACAATATGAAGGGCTTTGTCAATGGGGATGTTAGTAAAAAGGCTTTCGGCATCAAAGGAGGTTAAGATAAAGTTGTCAGGTATGTTGAAGGATTTTCCTTATAAAAGGATTCCCGGTAAAATCGGGAAAAACGACATGGCGGAGGGGGGTTATAGTGGGTATTTGACCCATCAATGGGGGATGAGAATAAACAAACGAAAGACAAAATGGCGTCCGCGTACACTCAGCCTTCAATAAGTGGTGGGGTAAACACTCAAATTGCAAGAAAAGAAGAATGATGGTGGAAGGTTATAGTATAAAATGTGGTTACCTTGCCCTTTGATGGGTAGTGGGGTGGACAAAATAAAAATAAAATGGCGTCCAGGCACACTTAGCCCCTATTAAAATCCATAAATATTTGAAACATCAGAGAAATAAAATGGCGGCCCGTCACACAGGATGATTTGAAATTAGATGAGTGAGTTAAGAGGAGATAGGGAGAGGGGATGATGGAATGGGTCATATGGAGAGGGGCGCGCATGCGCAATGCATATCAAATTGCTGCTTAAGTTTCACTTTTGCTCTAACATCCGACCGGAGTATAATTCATCTCAATTATCATGATATCGTAAGCATATCTAGTCTTTTAATCATACCTTATTTTTAAATAAAACTGTAAACTATACTTATGTAAAATAAATTGACGTTTATTTAAATTGTTTTGTGTTTAGATCTAGAAAAACTTTTAAAGCCGTCTTAAAACATCTAAATGATGATCCTCGTCTAGTGCATAAATTGATTGATATAGAAATTGGACGGCCATACATCATCGGAGAGTTGGAGCATATAAAAACGAAGTTTGGAATTGCGTTGGTCGCTACGTTAAAGGACCATGGCAACTCCTTCAGAATATTCCTCCCAACACGTTTTAAGATGTCACCTGAAGATATCGATGCTTTCAACAACAGCAATGAAATAATTTCTTTAATTTACAATGGA
>NW_027116429.1:46055-47065 GCF_000696795.3 Halyomorpha halys | reverse complement strand
CTATTTTATGCTTTAGTAGTATGATTAAAGTACAAAATATATTGTTTACACTTAAATTAAGAATTAAAAGAAAGAAGATTTCAATTCAAAGTCTAAAGAATTTAAATACAGTGGAGATCGCTAAGTCCTACAACTCATTTAGAGATTAAAGTTCAAAGTACGTTGTTTACATGATTATACAATCAAAATGGTGGCGAGGCACACTCCGCGTCAATAACGTAAGTATTCCATTGGATTTATGAAGGTTACGTAACACCTGGGAAGGTTGCAGTGAATAAACCAGGTAAAAGGAAATTAAAAATAATTAACACGACTATTTTTACATTTTTAACATTTGGCAATTCTATTAGCTGATAATAATGACGTCATTTATCATGCTCCTATAAGTAATTTAATGGTGGTTCAAAGTTTCTTCACTTCGACCAAAAGATTTAACTGATAAAGATGATAATCGAGACCAATATTGGTGTTAATGTTTTAGGTATTGCCTGTTTAAAATTGAATCCTTAGGGAATTAAATGATGCTTTGTTGATATACGCTGAGGAAACTAAAATAAAAATTATTATATATAAGAAGATGGTTAGGGTTGCGGTCAAAACAGAAACAAAAATAGTTTACAACTATTTATTTATTTAAAATAAATAGTTATAAACTATTTTTGTTTCTGTTTTGACCGCAACCCTGACCATCTTCTTATATATCAATTTTGTTGGTTAATAAATAACACTAGATTTGAGAGACAAGGTTTTTTATTACTCAAACTCTTCTATTACAGTTCACTCACACTAGGTACAAGCACACAATACAGCGGGGGAAACATACATGGGTATATGAACATATGCCTTCTATATTTCTTAATAAATTTAGGATTACAGTATTAACACCCCCCCATAATTCTAAATTTTGAAATACAATTAAAGTCAAACAACCAAAAAAAATCTAAACCATTAAACCAATATTTTCAACATTAACTTTATGCTTAAGACCACTCAATGGCTTAGTTAAGAAA
>NW_027116429.1:43661-45663 GCF_000696795.3 Halyomorpha halys | reverse complement strand
TTGTCACAAAAGAGTTTAGTAGGTCCACTCACTACACTAGGATTGATTTCGGATATCAAATTCCTGATCCAAAGGAGCTCTTGAAGAGTTGAAGAAATACTCATATACTCCGCCTCACATTTTGATAAGGCAACAGTTTTCTGCTTCTTGCTAGTCCAAATAATTGCACCACCTTGGATTAAAAAACAATAGGCTGTGATTGAATATCTTTCATTTATTTTATTCCCCCAGTCAGCATCACAGTACACCTTCAAATTCTCTCCTCCGTCTCTTGAAAAAGTCAATTTATAATCTACCGTACCTTTGATGTATCTCAGTAATCGCTTCACAGCATTCCAATGTACTCTTCTATAATTATTGTTGTACCTGCTGAGGAGATGAACAGCGAAGTTGATGTCCGGTCGGGAAACTTGAGATAGATAGAGCAGGCTACCTATTGCTTCTTGATAAGGAATGTTCCTACAATCATCTTCCTCATTTCACCCACATTTCCTTATAGGGTCCGTCAATGTCCACTTCATTTATTTCTTCATTTGAGGCTAAGTATAACTCAAATCCAGGAAAGGTCTTGGTTTTACGGTGGCGTTTCGATCTCCAAGGAATAGGTCACATCTTCCTCTTCTGTGGGTTCAATATTGTTATCAACATCCTCAGCATGATTTTCGAACCATAAAATGGCTCTTCACTGTCCAGTTCTTCATTGTACGGTACTTCGTCTTCCGGTTCTTCATTATCCAAATTATTTGATCCCTCAGAAAAAACAATAGGAATTTCACTGGGCGATTTTGAAATTTCATTCGGTTTCTCAAGTGAAGTTGCCTTCTCAATAAATTTTACATCCCTGGAAATAATAGCTCGCTTCGGGTTTGAAGGATTGATAAGTCTGTATGCTTTACAGTCATCAGGATACCCAACAAAAATGCATTTTTCAGACTTGGTATCCAATTTTTTCCTATATTCCTTAGGTATAAATCTCATGGCTTTATATTCAAAGGTTTTGAGATAAGATAAATTAACTTTTCTACCTGACCAAATTTCCTCCGGTAATTTATGATCGAGAGCTTTAGTAGGGCTTCGATTTTTAAGATAAGTGGCTGTACTCACTGCTTCTCCCCAATATATTAGATCCAGACCTGAGTCCTCTAACATGGTCCTAGATTTCTCAATAATTGTGCTATTAACTCTTTCACTTACACCATTTTGTTGAGGAGAATAAGGTGCAGATTTTTGATGGACAATTCCATGCCTACGTAAGTAATTCTCTAAGTTTTTATAAGTATATTCCTTACCATTATCCGTACGTAATATTTTTATCTTAGCCTCAAGTTGTTTTTCTACCTCATTTTAGAGTTCTTGAAATTTATTCATAGTCTCATATTTGTTCTTTAATAGATAAATAAAAGTCTTCCGACTAAAATCGTCAGTAAATGTCAACATATATCTAGCACCACCCCAAGTGGGAACACTCATAGGTCCACACAAATCAGAGTGTATGAGTTCTAGCTTACGTGATGATTGCACACCCCTATCTTTTTTAAAAGGTTCTCTGTTTTGTTTGCCTTTGATACAATCTAAACAATCACTGTCACCATTATCACTGAAATCCATTCCAATAGCAGAACTCATTAATTTATTCATATAATATCTATTTAAGTGCCCTAATCTTTGATCCCAGAGATCATGAGGCAATTTTTTCATCTGTTTAATTTCATTAGAGTTTTCCACTACATTTACAGCCTGGGGCTTTCTTATTTTATAAACTCCTCCTTCATTGTCATCAGCTCATTTCCGATTGTTACATTTCTGATAAATTTTACAATTGTCACGGTCAAAAACAACTTTATAACCTTTATCTGTCATTTTACTGACTGATAACAAGTTAGTCGCCAGCTCTGGAACATACAACACATCCAAAGCATTAATATCTCTATTAAGATTAACTAATCCAACAGTTTCTGATATGATTTTTTCATTGTTAGCTACTGAAATCTCTTGCTTGTTT
>NW_027116429.1:38960-40376 GCF_000696795.3 Halyomorpha halys | reverse complement strand
TTCTTGAAATTTATTCATAGTCTCATATTTGTTCTTTAATAGATAAATAAAAGTCTTCCGACTAAAATCGTCAGTAAATGTCAACATATATCTAGCACCACCCCAAGTGGGAACACTCATAGGTCCACACAAATCAGAGTGTATGAGTTCTAGCTTACGTGATGATTGCACACCCCTATCTTTTTTAAAAGGTTCTCTGTTTTGTTTGCCTTTGATACAATCTAAACAATCACTGTCACCATTATCACTGAAATCCATTCCAATAGCAGAACTCATTAATTTATTCATATAATATCTATTTAAGTGCCCTAATCTTTGATCCCAGAGATCATGAGGCAATTTTTTCATCTGTTTAATTTCATTAGAGTTTTCCACTACATTTACAGCCTGGGGCTTTCTTATTTTATAAACTCCTCCTTCATTGTCATCAGCTCATTTCCGATTGTTACATTTCTGATAAATTTTACAATTGTCACGGTCAAAAACAACTTTATAACCTTTATCTGTCATTTTACTGACTGATAACAAGTTAGTCGCCAGCTCTGGAACATACAACACATCCAAAGCATTAATATCTCTATTAAGATTAACTAATCCAACAGTTTCTGATATGATTTTTTCATTGTTAGCTACTGAAATCTCTTGCTTGTTTTCACTACAGTCACTTAACCAATGTTTGTTCTTGGTCATATGTGCGGTTGCATCAGAATCAATTATCCAATCGTTGGAGTCTGATATTACTGATGATAACGCAGCTAGTAAAGTCGATTTATTATTGTTGTTTACATTCCTTTTCACAGAACCTTTTTTTCTACAATCAGTTGACATATGTCCCCTTTTATTGCAATTAAAACAAATTAAACCTTCTCGACAATTCGCAGAAATGTGACCCGGTTTTTTACAATTATAGCAACTCACTGTAGATCGATCACTTTTCTTGGATTTTGTGACCAAAGCCGATTCTTCTCCTGATTCCTTCTTAGAGGATTTTTGGATAAGCACTGATCTAATATAATCTGATGTAGTTTTGACACCTGTGCTCTCCATAGCCATTATCATAGGCTCATACTCCTCTGATAGCCCACTTAACATAATAACACCAATGAATTCGTCATCAAGGCTAGCTCCTATAGTTTCTAATTTTTGAGATAGTGACAAAATCTCATTTAAGTAATCTTCCATGCTACTAAAATGGCTTAAATCAATACGAAAAAGTTTTCTTAGAAGAGATAACCTTCTTGACAGGCCCTTGTCTTCATAAGTATTTTCTAGCTTTTCCCAGGTTCCTTAGTTGTCTTGCAACATTTTACAATAGAGTAAAGGGATTCATCAATTAATAAACAAATTTTGGCTCTAGCCTTCGAATCCATCTTCTTATCTTCATCTTCTCCGGTGACATAACCCCACAAGTCCTCG
>NW_027116429.1:8202-38260 GCF_000696795.3 Halyomorpha halys | reverse complement strand
AAAAAGGTCGCGAGACCCTCGTAATAAAAATGGCGGCGAACTAAAAGAAGAGGATCGCGAGACCCTCTTAATAAACTGGCGGCATTAAAAAAAAACACAATAAAATGGTGGCTGGGCACACACCACCAAACCCGTAAATCACGTGATCTTTATAGCGGTGAAGGAAAAGAAGAAGATTGCGAGACCCTCGTAACAAAATGACGGTGAAGTAAAAGAAGAGGATCGCGAGACCCTCTTAATAAACTGGCGGCATTAAAAAAACAACAACAAAATGGCGGCTGGGCACACGCCACTAAACCCGTAAGTCACGTGACAAATATGGCGCTGAACGAAAAGAAAAAGGTCGCGAGACCCTCCTAATAAAGTGGCGGCGATCAAAAAAAGGAAATGTGGGCCGGGTTCACTCAGCCTCTGCCAATCCCATAAGTCACGTGATCAATATGTTGCAGAGGGAAAAGAAAAAGATCGCGAGACCCTCATAATAAAATGTTGGCGATCAAAAAAGAAAATGTCGGCGGGTACACTCAGCCTCTGCCAAACCAGTAAGTCACGTGATCAATATGGCGGTGAACGAAAAGAAAAATATCGCGATATCCTAATAATAAAATGGTGGCGATCAAAAAAGAAAATGGCGGCTAAACCCGTGCTTCCTGTGCTAAACCCGTAAGCCTCTCAAACAGCTTTAAAACAAAATAGCGGCCGGGCACACTCAGCTTCTGGTGGCAGTCACGACCAAATACTAGCCTCCGATTGGTCGGCTAATGATCACGTGACTAGTCACGTGACGGACCCCGTGAGTGGTTAAGGGTGGGTCGAGCCGAATATTTGAATTCAAATCTCCCGCCATAGGTCACGTGACCAAAATGCTGGCTTCTGATTGGCTGCCCAAATCGCTGCACCAGCTCGCCCATATTCTCACTACTAATCACTAGTAATTAAAACAAAATTTCATATCAATTAATAACTATATGCTCATAATTTTGGTTTCTTTCGGTCTGCATTTGTATTGAGTTAAATTTAGAGTTTTGATATATTTTTTTAACATTATTTTACACTACTTTTATTTAAAGAGAAACTGTATATTAAATAAAATAAATGTATTTATTGATGTTTATTGAAATACCTTTAGAATAGCAATGCCTTGGACGCGTTGGAACACACCTAACAGCAGGCCTGTCAGTCCAAGATGGCAGATGTAATTTGTCTGTCTTTGGTAATAAAGGTAAAGGATAGGATACCTTGAAAGGCTGAAAAAGAACAGATAGTATTAGATTATATAGAATTAGTATCATAGTTCTGAAATAAATTTTCATTATTATGAGAGATAGTTGACCGTGGATGATAAATGAGGAGAAGATGGTTGGGGGTGCGGTCAATGAAAAACACAAATAAGTATGATTAACTTATTTTAATGTGCCAACGTTTCGGCTAGAGTTTCTAGCCTTCTTCAGGGCTAAAAAAAAAACAAGATAACAACCACAGTAAGTATAGAAAAATAAAAAAATATAAAAAAATTTCATTAATAAAATAAAATAAAAAATTTTCATTAATATGATAAATGTCTTGTGGAGGATTAATAGTAGACCCTATGTAATTAATTGTTGGAAGATGGTCTGGTTGGTGGTGGTCGAAAAATGAAATACATAAATAATTTTATTCTTGGACAAATATCCCCTAAAAGTGGATACATTGTTCACACAATACAATGTTAGTTGTCTGGCAGATGTATTTAAAAAGTTTCAGAGTACATTTCGAAATAACATAAAAACCTCAGGTTATATTATAATTTATAATAGTAACCAATAATCGCTATATACATTTCTCACAATGAGGTTTGGTTCTGTAGTAGGTTATATGTGTTGTTTAAAAGAAAGAATGGATGAGGAGTGGTGAATGGAGATAGGAAGAGAATTCCAGAAGGAGGTTGCACTTTTGACGAAGGATTTGCTAAAGGAGACGGTTCTATGGGGGAGGGGGGCATAAATAAATCGATCGGTTGGGATCTGGTGTTTAATGAATGGATGGATGATCGTCAAGTGAGGAGATCAAGTATATAGGTAGGTTTTTTAATTTTAAAAACTTGGAATAGGAAAACACAAATAGAATGTATTGCCTTTGGGAGGTTGGATAGAGCTACTTCAACCCGATGACATGAGAGCGCCTAGTAAACTTGAAGTTAAGAAGCAATTCATGAGGCTCTTCAGCCTCAACTCCAGACCAGCAGATAGCCCTCCGTTGATCAAGGAACCGTAGTCAGAGTGGGGGAAAACAAGAAAAGATACTAGGAGCTGACGGATATTCTGAAGAATTGAATCATGGAATTTTAGGGATTGCTTAAGTACAGTTATGGATTTGCGTGTGATCAGGGAAATATAATTATCCCAGAAGTGTTAGACGCAGAAGGTTTTTTATGGTTAGGTAGAATTGAATCGGTTGGTTGATAAGGAAAATACGGAATAGTATGGGAGGGAATAAATGTACACAAAATAGCATTGTAAAGTATGGTAGAACTATAATAATATACATATAAAGTTAAATAATAAAAAAAATGAACGTATTCAATTAAAATAATATAAATATAAATGAATAAAATAAATAATAATAACAAGTACAGCAATAAACAATAGAATTAGAAATGTACCACTGTATTAATAACTAGTGGACAAAGAATAAATAAAAATATTAACAAATATGGTAAGATCAAAAGAAGGAAAGAGGCGTAAATAAATAGATGAAATTATGGTGCAACAACAAATCAAGGCGATAGATAAATCTAGGCCAGTAGATAAATAAGTAAATAATATAAGAAGATTCTAACCTGAATCGTGACGGATCTGGAAAGGGCAGGAAACAGAAAAAATTAAAGGAACGTGGTGTGATGGGGTTAATGGATTCAGGTAAAGTTTAAACAAATGCAATGATATGAGATTCAAAAAAATACATCAGGTATGGATAGTGTTAGAAGGAGAAGAAATAAATAACTAATAAAATAAAAACATAAATAAATGGATTTGAAAAATAAGTACACCACAAAAAATAATAATAACAAGTAATAAATATTGAAATAGATGAAGTCCATTACATCTCCCAGTCATCAAAAACCCCTTATTTCCAAATCTATAATACGCCTGTAGGTAAGTCCCTGATGTACAGTGACCGTAGAAAGTATTTAAAAGAAAAGTATGGTCATAGTTAAAATGGAGTGTTACAGACGTGTAGTGCAACTACCCACTGGTAGCACTCTAATGACATTTTACATTAGCTGGTCTTGTGGCCATCTTCTTTTCCGGCGCCTCGGAGGATTGTCAGGAATGGAAGAGGATGCGAGGTTAGAAACTAGGGGATTTGAATTATTTTTGTAAATTTAATATTTTGTATGAAGTCCGTTGGCATCTATTACCGCTTGTAAACGTCTCGGAATTGAGTGGACGAGGTTTTTAATTAAATCCGTATTAATTTGTTGTTTTGAAAGTGTCTTACGGTTATTTGGTGTTTTCGAACATTTTGATCTTAAATATGCAAATAATTTTCAATTATGTTTAAGTCAGGAGACTATGGAGGGATATGAAGTAGTTGGTGAATGTTAAATATTAACAATTCTTTAGTTTGGTTTGCTGTATGTTTCTGTTCATTATCATGCATAAAAATATACCTATTCTAAATTCCTAATTTGGCTGGACTGGCTATTAGGTTACTGCGCAAAATCTTGACTTAACCTTCTGCATTTAAAATCCCTTCAATAAGAACGAGATTTCCTATACCATTATAAGCCACGCATCCCCAAACCATTACACTCCCACCTTCATGTTTTACTGTAACTGAGAAGTTTTGCTTCCTGAATTCTTCACTTTTCCTTTGCCATATCGTCTTTCAGCCATCAGATCCAAACAAATTAAATTTACTCTCATTAGAGAGTAATATATTTCCCCCAAAACTGATGGGCTTGTTGATGTAAACCATAGCAAATAAGAGCCTTATTTTACGATTGGTTTCACTGATAAAAGTTACTTTCCCGGGGCACGGCTGTAAATTCCTTCAGAATTTTAAATATTTGTAATGGTTGTAGTGCTCACATAGAACCCAGAAGGCGCTTCGACCATCTCAGCTAGTACACTTGCACTAACTCTTGGATTTTTTATCGCCTCAATTTTGATTTTTCTTTTCTTTCTTTGGACGTCGTTTGCGCCGGTTATTTGCAGTTGTGCCTCTTTCTTCAAATCTCTTAATTATGTATCTGACGGTAGAAAAATTAATACCTAACAAATCCGCTATTTCGCGATACGATTTTCTTTGATTTCGAAACAATATAATTTTTTCGCAAATAGCGGCACTTAGTTCACTTGTTTTTGGCATTAGGATCGGTTAAATTAAAACAAACGTAATAGATTGAAATATTTTATAATACTGATAGAAAAGACCATAATTATACTCAAGCATAGAAACAAGAGAAAGTAAACAAACAGTGTGCAAATACTTTTTTCCTTGTGTTTATATTATGTTTAAATACATTTTTATTATTATCTAAAAATATTGATCATTTCGCATTTAATTTATACTGTTTTTTTTACAAGTTTTAATTGTACTTTTTACTAAGGAACCTTAAACTATTTTATTATTATTTAAATTCATTATATAAAGATAAGGCCAGGTGTGCAAATACTATCTTTGGTCACTGTATGTGGTATCTGCAGGCATATTTTAAACGTTATTAAACAATTCGAGCTTTTCTTTTTTTTTTTTTTACTGGAAATGGCTATTTCTATCTTACACCACTTCTTTCTTCATTTGCTTCCATTCTTTTTTGACTATTTTCTTCTATTTATTCATTTATTCAAAATTTTTTATTTATTTCATTTTACTTATCTATTTTTATCTCGTCTTATTACTTTGATTTATATTTTATACTCTGTATCTTTTTTCGACTTTATGTCTGTTGTATAATCCACCATTATAGTATCTATTTGTTAATTGTATTCTCTATTTTCAGTTTCATATATATACTCTTCTTTAATTACTCTATTCTTTAGACCGTATATATTTTCCCCTTGTGTATATTCTTTTACCTTTTTTTATACAATTTCTTTAATCTCATTTTAGTCTTGTTTTCATATTTACCTTGTTATAATTTTAATACCTTTTTCAGATTTTTTTTGCAATGATATTTCCGTTATAGTACCTGAAGCCGTCATCCTTCACCATACTACCTCCTTCCTTCAATTTTTTCCGTTTCAAGCTCATTCCTTATCTGTGACAATTCATGTTAGCATCTGCTTTGATTTTTTGTAGGATATAAACAGCCATATTCACTAGAAAAAAAGCTTATTCTGTTTAATAACGTTTAGAATATGCCTGTAGGTAAATTCCAGATTTATATGGATAGATTCGGAAATGAGATGATTGGGGGCTGTACCGGACTTCACAATTTCAATCTATTTATTTATTTTTCAAATCCATTTATTTATGATTCCATTATATTTTATTTTTTAGTTAATAATTTATTTCTTCTCTCTCTAGCACTGTCCTCCCAGTTTTGCTCCACAATAAGGTTATTCTCAGTTAATACATATCTGATATATTGTTTTCATTCATTATAGTTTTGTTTTTTAAATCTCGTATTGTTACTTTTATTTATACTTTACCTAAAGGCATTACAAAGAAATGGCCCCACCACGCCTTCTCCATTCTTGTATTTTTTTAATTTCCAATCCATACCAAATCTGTCATGGTTCAGCTTACCATCTTTTTATATTATTAATTTATTTATCAATTTAGCTAAATTTGTTTACCACCTTTATTTGTAGTTGCACCATACTTTAACTTCATTTATTACCTCACTCTTCTTTCCTTCTTTTAATCTAACCTATATTTGTTAGCATTGTTATTTATTCTTTATCCATTAGTTATTATTCCAGCAGTGCATTTCTAAAATGATCTTGTTATTATCTGGAAAATTAATGATAACCATTAGAATACTTCACTTGTTTTATTACAATATTTACACTAACTGGATTAGGGAGGTTATCAGGTACTCAGTGTTGTCACAGTTTCTCCCCCACTTATTTTAAGACTACAATGAATTTTTGGGCATCTTACATACTACACACTTTACCCAATCACTGACTTCTGCCCTTTATCATTTATTTCATCACAAAATCCTTGTGGCGAGTAGGTGGCCGACGTACTCGTTGAAGGTGTCTTCTTACTCGAGAGTGTTGTTCTGGTTCAGGTAATTCACTACCTTCCATGTCTGGATCAGGTTCTGACGGGATTATCGCATCTGGACTCTTAGACTCTCGAGCTGGACTTCTTGGAATACTTTTGAATCTTAGAGCTAGACTCCTTGGAATGTAAAATGACTGGCAAGGCCAAATGTCTTTAGTCTGTTTTTTAAAGTTTGAACGTTACGTTCAGCTAGACCATTTGTAGCAGGATGTCCCGGTGCAATTAACTTTTGGAAGATTCCATTCTCTGTGCAGTAAGTGCGGACTTCCTCACTCTGAAAAATGGAGGCATTATCAGAGACAATTACTTGGGGATATCCATGTGAAGCGAAGATTATTTCCAATAAATAGATAGTTGAAAAACTGCTAGGCGCATCCCTGCTGATATTTATTTCGGTCCACTTAGACTTCGCATCTACAACAACAAGATAGAAGCAGTTTTTGTGTGGGCCGGCATAGTCCAAGTGAATCATTTCCCAATTCTCCTGTGGAGGATCTAGAGGATGGACCGGAACTTTCGGAGGATTTGCGCGAGTCCGAGCACAACTTTCACAACTTTGACCAAACGCTCGATATCTTTGTCAATATTCGGCCAGTAGACATATCGGCGGGCAAGCTGCTTCATTTTGGTTATTCCAAGATGCGTCTGGTGAAGCTCTTCTAGAACACTGGAACGTAAACAGTTTGGAACATACACTCTATCTTGCCGGAAAATAATGTTATCTACTAAAATGTACTCGGAATCTGTAGCGTTACGCCTGAGAACAGTCATGATTTTCACAAGCTCTGGATCTGTAGCTGTTTTCTCTTTGATAATAGCCGCTGTTATTGCAGAACTTGAAATATGGAAAAGAGTATCTGCACATATTTGGTTAACTTCATGAGCGCGTCTGATGATGGTCTGGATTGTATGATTGAAGCTCGAGAAAGGCAATCAAAGTTTTGATTATCTTCCCCTTTCTTACATTTGACAACATAATCAAACCCTGAAAGGAATGATGCATATCGTAGTAAACGGGCAGATGTCATTTCTGGGAGGGGTTTCCGGTGGTGGAAGATCCTGGACAATGGCTTGTTATCCGTGACAAGTTCAAAATGTTTTCCATATAGATAATAGTAGAAATAAACTACACCGAAAATTGTAGCAAGCGCTTCTCGATCAAGCTGGCTATAGTTTGGTTATCGGCTTTTCCGTACCTTCTATTGTGTTGCTAAGGACAGCGGCAATCCCTGTTAGGCTAGCATCTGTTGTCAAAACAAGTGGAAATGCTGGGTTAAATGAAAACGATCCGCCACAAAGTTCAGCTTTGAGTTTCAAGAACGCCTCCTCACAGTTTGGCGTCCATAACCAACGTTTATCTTTTCTCAACAAACACCGGAGAGAATACGAAATCGTAGAAAAATATGGCACAAATCTCGAGTAATACGTCACTAACCCTAAGAAACGTCTGACGTCATCAATGTTTGACGGGAGTGGCATATCTTTGATTACTGTAAACTTAATAGGAGATTTGCTCAGTTTATTGTATTCTACAATATGTCCTAAATATTCTATTTTTTCCTCTAAGAACAAGCATTTATTCTTGTTCAAGTGAAAGTCAGCCTGAACCAACCGTTCATTTACTCCGCATTTGTAATCGATAAAAAGACGTACGCCACCATCTTCTTTGGGTATTACGACCAATCTGTCGTAGGGACTGGAGAAATGATCCCGTCTTGGCAGACGGGCCAGAGCATCTGATTCCTTGTCAACTCGGTCTCTCAAGAAATACGGAATGCTGCGTTCCTTGGTAAAAACCGGCTTGACTCCTTCCCTGAGTTAAAGATAGACTTGGAATTCTGGAATGCAACCAATTTTTTCTTCAAAGATTGGCGAATAATTAGAAATTATTTCTTCAATTTATTGTAATGCATTGATATTGGAATCTGGAATTTGGTGTCTCTGCTCTGTATCCAGTTGTTAAAGTTCGATACCTAGACTCCGAATCCATTGACGTCCTAGTAACTCGTCGTGTCCAGCTGGCACGATGTGTAATTCGCCCAGAATCTTTTCTTCCGTTATAAGAGACCGTGGCGACAATTGTTCCTTTGGGCTGGATGATGTTTTCCGAACATGATCGGAAAGCAATATTTGCAATATGATGCTTGCAAAGGAATATTCAAATTCAGCTGTTGGAACTCAGGTTCGGACAGAAGCGAATGTTTAGCCCCAGAATCGACTTAAAACTTTTGAGGCTTGCCATTGAGTTGGACTCCAATTATGTATTTGTCACTCTCAGCCATTTCAAACAAGTCGACGATGGGAATGATCTTGTTGAGACCATAAGTGGGGCCATACGCGTCTTGAGATACAGGCATTGCCTCGAGAGTGTTGGTAGTGCTCGAATCAGTTTTCTCTCTTGATTCTCGAATTAGAGTTGAAATGCAGACTTTTGCACAATGACCAATTTTTTGAATAAGACCTACATTTCAATTTTTCTTTATTCACTCTGCAGCCTTGTATTCTGTGATTGCTTCGCCTACATCTAATGCAGAGGTTGTCTATGCATAGAGCTTTGTACTAATTTGTACAATTCCTCGAACTATTTCTAGAACGAATTTTTGAAAAACTGTTGATTTTATTTGTGTCGCTTATTTGTTCATTAAAATTATGAAGACTGGTATTTGGGCGCTGGTTAAGTTCTCTGCTTTCAATATTAGCAGCTTCAAGAGCAATAGCTTTTTCTAAAATAGCATCGAATGTTGTAGCATTAGACTGTAAAATTGGCTCACGTAGCCAATTATCGTGTAAACCACGAATGGACAGAGCTCTTAGAAAAAAAATATAACCTTTTTGCAGTTATCAGCTGTACATATTACGGACAGTTCGCATTCCCGTTGCAGTTTTGAAACAAATTTTGAAATTGTTTCACTATCTCTTTGAAAAATATTTAGAAAATAGTGCTGGGCTACTACCACACTTTTTTTTGGAATAAGCATTTCTTTAAATGCATCAATGAGTTCATCGTGTGATAGACTCTTTACTGGTTTTTCTAGACCCAAAAATGCTGTCAATTTATTGTTATGCACAGATTCAATACTAACATATAGAAGCTGTGCAATCTGGGTTTTGTCTTTAAACCTTTCATTGTATAATATTCTCAAATCGTTCAAGGTAACTGGAAGATTTTTCTTTATTAGGAAAAAAGTTTTCAAATGATGGAATGCTCGAAAAATTAACTGTTGCTATGGGAGGCTGAAGTTTTGAAGCTATTTCATCAATCATTGCTTTTTGTGATTCTTGAATTGTAACAAGAAGTAATTTAAATTGCTCAGTATTCATTGTAAACAAAAATTGTAATTCTAAAAAAATACGCTTAAAGAAAGTCACTGGAAACTGAGATTTGAAAATTATAAAAAAAATCACTGGAAACTGAAATTTGAAAATAAAAACAGTCACTGGAAACTGAGCATTGAAAATTAATAAAAAAAAAAACACTTTCCGTTCACCTCGTCGCCAACTAAAATGATCTTGTTAATAACTGAAAAATGATAACCATTAGAATACAACACTTGTTTTATTACAATATTTACACTAACTGGATTAGGGAGGTTATCAGGTACTCAGTGTTGCCACAATTTCTAATTCTATTATTTCATTATTATTATCACCTCTTATTTATCATTTATTATCTATTATTTCAGACTCATATTGCTGTATTTGTTATTAATATAGATGAATAATATATAATTTTTTTTTATTACATTCTACGTTTATTTTTATAGTCCTACCACTACTTTGCGATGCTTGTGTCTTGTTTTCATTTAGTTTTAATGAAGCCCTGCAACGTGGGGTGAATCGTTGGTGTCAAATAAATAGTTATTTATGTTATTTTGAGTTTTTTTAATGTCTCCCGGACCATCTCCTTATAGATAAATAAGGCAACTAATGTTAATATGAAATACCGTTACTTTCACAAAGGAATAATATATTATGGTGAAGGGGTTGCTGAGATTCCAACAATTGGTGAAACAAAAATTATCGTGTATTGCAAGCTGCAAATAACTTTTTCAGTAAAAAAAAAAAAAAAATTACTTAAATATGATAGATCAAAACAAATTCTTACAGTTTAAATTAATGTGTTAAGTGATGAAATATAATTAACACCTATTAAAAAAAATCATAGAAGTCTGAGGAATGATCCTAACTCAAAATATATACTATTTAATCAAAAAATATTGGTTAGCTATCAGCTAAAATTATTATGTTTTTGGAAATTATTTAGTAAAAACGTATAATACCTTTGCTTCCGCAAAAGGTCGGAATGGATTGGGTTTAATCAAAACGTCCTCCAAGTATACTTGATAACTTTCTCCCAACTTGTCGAGTCGTTTTTTCAGTTTGACCATTTCCGCCGTCTTAATCATGTGAGTTTGCAGGGCAAACTTATCGAGCCAATCGGGAACAAAACCTAAAGAAATAAAAAAAAAAAATAATAAGCACGACTATACTAAACTTTTTTTTAAACTAAAAGAATTTTACATTATTTTGATTCACATGGGCCAATATCAGTAATAAGAATTGGTTTTTATAGGTAATAATAATGTAACATTATAGCTTTTTTAGTCTAGCGAACCCGAGGATTCAGTGTCCTTAACGCGATTGTTGCCAAACGAAATCCAATTGCATACAATCAGACTAAATTCTATTTGTGCTGGCCTAATTCCTTTGTGCTTCCTGGATTTCTGTGACCTTCCTATGCCTTTAGCAAGTGCTGCTGTATTGCCACTTCCGATACAGACTCTTATGGCACTACGAACGGGTCTTGAACTCCAAGCGATGTACCTTTATACCCCGCTTATAATCCTCAAAATGTAAGCTACTACAGTAGCGCATACATATTAAGTATCTGTGAACCTAATTTAAGTTACATTCAGGTTTATGAAATAGCCATTGATGTAAACAAAACTTATTTGTTTTGTATAGTACAAAAGTATGCACTACACGTTGGTATGAAAGTCATTCGTGTAACCATTAAGATAAGCCCGGGAAAAATTGTTATTGGTCAGCCCAATTTTCAATAGGGGCATATGTTGTACCTCTGTACCACAAAACTATATTGAACAATTCTGAATATGCAATCTTGTTTCAGGACAATAGTTAAAGTACTTTTATCAAACAGAAAAAAAAATTCTCTCTTGAACACTTTGATTCAAATTCATTGCCCATCTAAACAATAGCTAATTTCTTTATAAAGAAATAAACCAAAAAGGATATAGCAGGACAGGAACCTGCCGCGACAGTATTATTTTGAGCTCAACTTGTTTTAAAGCTTTCATGGGATATTACTTTTTGAGCCAAGCGCCAAAAAAAAAATTGATAAATAGCTATGCATACAATCTCAGAAACGTAATACCTTTGTCCGCCATGCACCTGGTTATAAAAGATGCCAGGACCATGATGGCCTTGGCAAAATATGAAGGTTTTTCTAAGTACTTGTTTTGTTCTAACGCATTCCCATATCTTAGAATTGTACCAATACTGAGCAAAAAGAAAACAATGGTTTGAATACTCATTTCAGTAATAAGGCCAGAAATCTTGCTACAATTTGTACAATCATTCACATTTCAGCCAACGATTACACTCACTGAATGCCCGAAATTGCTTTAAATAAGATATTAAAAAGCTGAGAAGTGCGTGGAAAAAATGATGGCAAAGCGATCCCGGTACAGTACAGCGCTAATATAAAAAAATCGAGAAACAAAAAAAGACAAGGCCGCGAGGGTAATGCTCTGGACACTTATATTTTCGTCTTAATATCGTAATCTATTTATTTTAGAAATGAAGATCATCATTTTTTGGTATAAAGAAATAATATTTTGCTGAGCAAAGACCTATAAAATTGTAAAGTTTGGTTGATCGTGCCTAGATAGAATAGGAACATGACATATCCATTGGATTTAACATATTTTATGCACAGAAGAAAATGTTCACTTTTAGATACAGTTTAATTAAAAATTTCCCTAGCTCCGAAATCATTAATTGGGCGCTATAAATAGTCTGGAAACAACTTCTGTTCCTTTCGAGAATGCGTGAATACCCCATACCTTGATCAGAAATTTATCCCATTGTGATTCCAATCTGTGCCTGAAATATTATCCCGACGGTAATAAATTATTATTTAATTATATGTTCCCGCTAGAATAATAGATAACATTAATTTGGTCGTTTAGTGAACACCTCACCCTTGTAAAATTTACAAGAAATTCCAATTTACTACTATTTGAATTAAGGTGCTTACAATAAGAACATTTTTGAGGTGTCTCATTTTAAGGTCGAATATAATAACAAATAATAAATTTAAATTAATAATCAATAAATAAATCATACCTTCATAAAGGCGAGGGATGTAATCACTTGTGATAGCTGTTTTAGTACGAAGGCTTCTTTCCTGTAAATATTCTCGTAACTTCTGTAGAGGAAAGTCAATCTGTTGACAACAAGATAATTAATTTTATATGTCTAAAAATAAAATAAAAATAATAATATTGCAGTAGATTAACATGGCCACCAAATAATTTATGGTATATACGATCACAGTATACGAAATATTGGGGGGAGAGCGAAGGTTAATGTAATATGATGACCGTATTACATGGAACGTTATACAGAAACAAGTAGCCCAGTCATTAGTTTTTTGTGTTGCACAGATATTATACTGGCAATGAATGAATCGTTTTATGAAATATAGACGGAAAGTCGTGGAATACCTTAAGAAAAGTTAATATGAACCCTCTTGTTGTAATAAGAGTGAAATAAGGTCTCATTATTACCTGAACTAATTATTCAATTTTTTTATGAGTTATTTTTAAGCAAATGACTATAAATGAAAGACACACTAACTCCCTTCATAAAATAATAAGGGTAGCAGAAACTGTTATACCACCAGAGTGGGGAAAATGGCCTATCTAATGGGACTTTATTATTGGACAACATTAAGGGGTCAGAAATTAAGGCTGTGACCAGTTTTAGCTTAAAAACACGAATTATTCAGAAAATTAAACCAAATTCATACTGTAATAATTAACAATTTTAATTACATAAAAAAATTGATACGACAGCCTACCTAAAAGAATAATCTGAAATTTATTTTTGATTAATTACCAAATATAATTATCAAAGTGGTAAATAAATGAAATTAAAAAAACAAATGAAGCCTATATACAATCATTTATTCATAAATTTTACCATAAAACAAAATTGAAATCAAATAATAAATTTGAAAATAACGTTGTTATAAAAATAATCTAAAATGTACTTTCAATTGACAACCATAAAACTGAAGAATTATTAAAATTGATAAAATATTATTCCATAAAACAGCTACTGTCAACTTCAGATGAACAATTGATACCACTACTTGCATTATGCAATGCTATTTGTTCCTGTGTTACCAATGTGTTTTGTTTCCAGCATTTCATACTTTTTACTTCATTTCCTAAATTTATCAATCTATTTTTGTACTATCGGCTGTTGATTCGGAAGTAATTAGAACGATTGTCAATAAGTCTATTTGTAGCAGTTCACTGGGTTTTACGGCAATGGCGTTCATATCATCTTGAACAATCTTTATTTCGCTATCACCGAAATACATATATATATATATAAATATATATTTCAAATTAAAGTTACAGCGCGTCAAAATGTTAGACACGCTCCCAGGTAAAAATAAATAAAACTCATTTTAATACTTCCTGGCCTTTCCACCATCATTTATTAATTCAAAAATTCGGATTGGTAATGAATCGTACAATTGTTTGATTGTTTCTTGAGGTAATTATTTCCATGAAGCCAGAATTGCAGATTTCAAATCCTCGATTGCTCGATTGAACTGTCTTGACTCAGAGTACACCCTTCTTGAAACATTTTTGGTAATGTTCAGGTGGGGAAATACAGCAGGCCTGTCTAATTTGGCAATTTTGTTGCGAATAAACCGGTCTTTAATAATTTATGCTAAATGTATTGGGGTGTTATCTTGTTGGAAAACTAGTGTGCCTTCAGACATGTCATTAAAAGTCAACTTTTGTTCCTCTTATAAATTTTTATATTCAGCTGAGTTTACTCTTGATGAAACAAATACCAAATTTCCTTTCTTTTTGTAACCAATTGATGCCCTGATCATAACTTTTCCTTCTCTCATTTGACGCCCTAATAAAAATTTTTCTTCTTTTCTTAATTCATGAAAATAATACGAAAATCCTTCAGGCCCATCCAGATTGAATTTTTTTTCATCACTAAAGATGACTTTCTTCCATCCCTCAGTCCATGACATCACATTATGAGCAAAGGCCATCTGGGCTAATTTGTGAGGGGTACTCAAACCTTGCCTTGTTTTCAATTTTTTTCTGGCTATTGTTTTTGACTTTTTCAATAATCTTTGGAAATTCCTTAGTTTTGTTTGAACTCCAGCTTCCTCAGCAATTGCTTTTGCTGTTTTACAGGAGTTAGATGACATTCGAAGAATATTCCGTTTAGGGGGGTCTCCCAGTAGAACGGCGGGGCCCATATGTCTCCCTGTGCCGAATAAATTTCGCGACCGATGAAAAACTCCGCTTGATTAGACGGACTGTTTCCCTACAACTCGTCCTTGTGGAGTGAAGAAATCAAACGGCGCTCTTCTTCGGAGAAATATTTATTTTTTCCCATAACTTACGTTCTTTTTAGGTCTATTTTGAAATAAATCAACATTGCACTGAAGTAGAAATGGTATTTTAATGATTTCAACTCTAGAAGCTTAAGAAAATTGTAAACAACAACAAGTGTGACTATCATTTTGACGCATATAAATTGACAACATTTACTGATATTAGATTTAAATAATCCTCAAGGTCTGAGAAGATTGTCCCCATTTCAATATCATAAGTTATACTTTAAACTGGGGTTAAAAAAATAATATCATTCAAAAATAAAGAAAACGTGAAAAGTTTTTTAATAGGCGTGTCTAATATTTTGACACTGAGTGTATGTTTTTTATGTAAACTACTATAATTTATTTAATAATTCTAAATAATCAATTATTTACGATCTATAAAAATATAAATCAATATAAATGATTCCATAGAAATATAGGATTATTAGACGTTTTAAACAGTATATTAATGCATTATGTTGCTAAATAAATTTTATTTAATTATTTGTATGTAATATGAATATTTCATAATAAGTTATGAATTTAAATATTTGAATATCAGTATGATTTTTTAAGACAAAAATTAAAAGTATTTTTACAAAAGTACTTGTAAAATTTGTTATTTTGTGTATATGAAATGGATTAAGTTTTTAAACACTTAACAAATAATAAAAATCATTTAGGTCAAATAAATTTAATTTTGACAATAGAAATAAACAGTTACATATATAATTTTTAATTTAATAATAATTAGATAATTTAGAATTGTTAACAAATTAAAATATAACTTACATTGTTAGAGTAATCTTCGCAATCTGTCAAAATATGAGTACCTTTATGAAATGGGAATGTTGGAGAAGCATGTGTGAACCGAGACATACTTCTTGCTATTGTTCTCTTCCAATCCGGCATATGCCCACTATAACTGATTGCAAAAATATATAATAAAATATTAATAAATCATAGTGATGAACTTAAAACTTAGTTTTAAAAATGAGATTCAAAGTGTCGTAGCTATTTTTTTTTAACTGGCATCGTTATTAACTCACAATTAAGTAAATAGTTATAGAGTAATTTAAATTAAATATGTAATATGTTATTGACACTCTCAAATCTGCAGTAAGCCACATAAAAAAATTATGATGATTGGCCGTAAAACAGAAAATGATATGAAATAAATAAATTACAATGTTCAAACAATTTCGTTTATATATCCAATTAATTTTAAAATATTAGAAAAAAGTATAACATATTTATTGAAAACTGGGCAGTTTGAAGCACGTAAACAAGTTTTCGGCACAGGCTATATTAGGCGGGCTACGTGATTTAGCGAATCATTTAGGAACAAAGAGTTCAACTACAATCCACTAGAGCGCAGCACCTCGAGCCTCTAGGCCTATATTCTACTAATATAGAATATATATAAAGAGGAAGAAATCTATTTACTGGCATCTTGAAATAGCATTTAAAACTGAGTGTGATTGCTTCTTTGAATAATGTTTTACAACAATTTTCGAAGTGAACTACTTATTTCCAAAGTCAGTTTGCCTCTAATTTTCATTGAGTGCGGTACTATTGTATACTACTCTGTCCCCTTGACTTACTCGGTTCCGTGGCTCTTCAGCTTCCTCTTCGGTTTCCGACGTTCCATGGCTTCACTCGCGGATCCGTTCGTCCTTTCTTCATTCTCCTCCGTAATTTCTTTGTACTGGCCTGCATCGGTTCAGGTTTATTTCTCTCCCTCAGCTGATACATATAGGGACACTTTCGAGCAATATGTCCTTCTGTACCACATTCAAAACATTGGGTGCCGGGGAATACTATAGAATGCTAACAGGTTTCTGGCTTTACCAAAACCGTGACACTTGTGGTCCTCCTGCCGACTATTGTTTCTGGGATTAGCTAGGCTTCTTCTATTTTCTTGGTTACTAGCTATCTCTCTTCCACCGTCTCCGTGTTCTCTGTTTCTTCAAGGGTTGGGCATGTTTCTTGGCCAATAATATTCTCTCCGGGTCCATCCCGGCTGCTCTACTTCCATTCGGGCCTCCATACCTCTAGCATTTGTATCTATTAGATTTTGAGCAATTTCCACAAACAAGTGCTCTCTCGGAAACCTCCTTCTTTCCAGTTCTTTGCAGTTTGCATCCGACGAGTTTGTTTGCGATTCTGTTGTAGCGTGCGAGGTGTTCTGTGGCATACTGTCTCGGTTTTTTCGTTTCTCTGATCATCATGAATATATCCTCCTCAGGGTAGGGATGGGATATCGATATCGATATTATCGATATTTTGTCCCCGATATTCGATATCGATATCCAGTAACCGATAATATCGGAATATCGATATTTACCTTCGATAATATCGAAATATCGGTTTATAAAAATAAAAAAAAAAAGGTCGCACCTTAAAAGTAGAGATGAATAAAAGAAATGTGTTGTCTAAAAATGTATAACCATGGTCATATATTCAATATTATAGAAATATTCGTGCCAAAATATACTATGGCGAAGATATTCCGATATTATTTAATCCAAATATCAATATTTTGGTAAGGAAAATGTTAATAATAGTATTTCGATATTTAATATTGATAATGTCATATTCATTTCGATATTTGACATCTTTATAATTGTTTATTTCTAACATTAGCAACAATATTCCGATATCATTGTATCAAAAGATCGATATATTGTTTCAATAATATAAAATCCATTCGATCTTTGATAATGTTATTAATATCAATATCAATAATTGAAACAGTATTATAATATTACTTTATTGAAATATCGAAATTAATATCGGTATACCAATATTTTATTTTTATGATTTCATATTCATTTCGATAAATAACATTGTTGAAAATATCGATATGGATATTTCGATATTTTTTTATTAGAAATATCGATATTTGGTTAAAAAATTAAGGAAATTTTATAAAAAGCATAAAAATAGTTTTTCAACATTTTAAATTGATAAATTCGTGTTCTTTTCGATATTTTACATAGTAATTAATATCGATATCGAAGATTAGAAACGGTATTTCGATATTTTATTTTATAAAAATATCTAATTTTATGAAGGAAAACTATAACATTTTATGAACAGCTAAAATAAGGTGTGCCGATATTTTATTTTTATGATTTCATATTCTTTTCGATGTTTAACATTGTTGAAAATATCGATATCGATATTTCGATACTTTTTAATAGAAATATCGATGTTTGGTTTTAAAATTAAGGAAATTTTATAAAATACATGAAAATAGTTTTTCAACATTTTAAATTGATAAATTCGTGTTCCTTTCGATATTTTACGTTGTCTTTAATATCGATATCGAATATTAGAACCAATATTTCGATATTTTATTTTATAGAAATACCCATATTTTATGAAAGAAAACTTTGACATTTAATGAAAACCTAAAATAAGGAATTTCGATATTTTATTTTATAGAAATATGGATATTTTATCTTTTATAACTATAAAATTTATGAAAAGCTAAAAAAAGGTATTTCGATATATTATTTTGATGATTTCATATTCATTTCGGTATTAACCATTGTTGATAATATCGATTTAAATGATTAGCAACGATTTTTTGAATTTATTTTTACAGAAATATCGCTATTTCGTTTAAAAAGGTTAAGAAAATTTTATAAACGGCAGAAAAATACTTTTTCGTTATTTTAAATTGAATTAATCATATTCCTTTCGTTATTTGACATTGTTTTGAATATCGATATAGCAGATTAGAAAAACTTCCGATATTTTATAATCGAAATATCAATATTTGGTTTTAAAATTAAGGAAATTTTATAAAAAGCATAAAAATAGTTTCTCAATATTTTAAATTTCGAATTTTAAAATTGGAATAAATTCATGTTTCTTGCGATATTTTACATTGTTATTCATTGATAAAAAAAGGTATTTCGATATATTATTTTGATGATTTCATATTCATTTCGGTATTTAACTTTGTTGATAATATCGATTTAGATGATTAGCAACGATTTTTCGATATTTATTTTAATTGAAATATCGATATTTTATGAAAGAAAACTATAACATTTAATGAAAAGCTTAATAAGGTAATTCGATATTTTATTTTGATAATTTCATATTCCTTTCGATATTCGACATTCTTACTAATATCGATATAGAAGATTAGAAAAACTATTCCGATATTTTTTTTTTCGAAATATCAATATTTAGTTAATAAACAGCAGAAGAATAGTTTTTCGTTATTTTAAGTTGAATTAATCATATTCCTTTCGATATTTGGCATTGTTTTAAATATCGATATATAAATCTTCACACAATTAATAGAGTAACATTAACTATCCACAGGAAATGAGCTACACCAGTGGTTCCCAAACGTTTTCCCTACTGCCTCTTTTCTAGGAAAAATATGACTTAGCGTCACCTGGAAATTAATTTTTTAAAAATTGTATTTGCAATTCATTGGAAATATTTATGTATTAATTTTTATACCTTTTTCGTAAAATACAGCAGAGAACGGTGTACATTAGCAACATAGAACTTTGAAATTATGAAGTTATTTATTGAAAAACAATATTAAATAGAAAACGAAAATTCTCTCACTTTAAAATACTACTGAATTCAAAAACTGTCACAAACTGATTTCATGACAGATTTTAGAGTTAACTTTCAACATGAAGCTCAGTTAGAAAGTCTATGCTTACAGATTAGTAAAAAAAGCACTACTAACAGTAAACGGATTAACGATTGCCTTAAGACAGGCGTGGGGACTAAAAGCGGAAGTTCTGATAATTACATATAAAGGTGCAATAGTTCCGAAACTTGTTTATACTCTACAAGGGATGCGACATCGACAACAAAACATCGATGTTTTAAAATATTGATATTCAATATTAAAGTATTGATATTCAAAACATTCCTAAAATTCATCGATGTTTTCGAACATCCATTTCAGTAACATAATTTAAAAACATTTTGAATTTGGTTCAATGGAGTTTAATATAAAAAAATTAATAAGAATAATTTACAATAAAAATCTTTTATATTCAAATTAAATATACAAAAGAAAATTAATTACATATTTACACTAATTTTGAATTCATGATGCAAAACCACTACTTAGGGACAACTGAACATGCTTATTTTTCTTTATTGTAAACAGTAATTATGGCAGCATATAGTAATTAAATGTCCCAACATTTATTAGTCACAGTTTGTAAAAACAGAAGTTTATTAACTTTTTCCCTCTCAAGTCGACTTCTTTTTTCACTTTATAGGTTTAGGAAAAACCTCTTTCTGATCGGACGCATAGCGCCATTATTGACAAATACTTCAGTGGAACTTTAACCATAGAATTATTATAATTATCATTATAAGAGAAAAATGTCAATGGATTGCACCTGTAGATAACTAGGCAAACATCACCTTCGACGTGGATTGCCTTAAAAAAAAACCTCATGGAAGGTTTTGGAATGATAACAACATTTGCTGAAGAAGCGCTCTGATTGGTACATCTTTGTCCCACTGTTGGCGTGAATGTAGGAGTACTTCCTTCTCCCACCACATTGTTGATTGGAATCCGTTAATTTTATTTTATTGTTACTCATGCAATTGAAAAATTGAGCCATACGTGTTAATAAATTAATTCAAGGCTTCAATAAATCGATTTTCAGAACATCGTTGGATGCAACATTAACTTCGATGTTTTCAAAAGATGTCAATGTCGCATCCTATGCTGTACCCACCTGGGATTAGGACAGCACAAATATAATGAACCTCAGAAAACTAGAAAGACTTCAAAGACTAAATGGAATAAAAATCAGCAGAGCCTTCCATACAATATTTCTTGTATGGAAGGCTCTGTTATGTTGCCTGCGTCCTATCGGGAATACTACCAATTCATACAATTAAAGAACTGATAACAATTAATTAAAATTAAAAAGCAGAACCGGAATTACAATGACATTAGACAAAACAGTATTGAATTATAAGTATATGCAAAACAATGACAACATTCATCACTAAAAGTCCAACTAACGCAGCACATTGATGGCAATTCCGACTTACTATTGAAATCTAAATAGAGGGAAACAATCCACGGGATGCGCTTTTACATCTCAGTATAATAACATTTACTATGAAAAAAAATTATATCGGAATATTGTTGTTTATATTCCATATCGATATTAGTACAATGTAAAATATCGATAAAAATATGTAATTATCAAAATGAAATATCGATATTCCTATTTTAAAATCTCTGTGTAATATTTTAGTCATTTTAAACAATATATCGATATTTCGTTAAAATAATATCGGAACATTGTTCTTATATACCATAATGATATTACAATAATACAAAATATGGAAACAAATATGTATTTATCAAAATAAAATATCGATATTTCATTTTTAATTATTCTTTACAATGTTATAGTATTTTTAAACAAAATTTCGATATTTCGATAAAATAATATGGGAATATTATTGCAAATACTTTCATATCGATATTAAAACAATAGAAAATATCGAAATCAATATGTAATTATCAACATAAAATATCGATATTCCTATTTTATAATCTCTATTTGATATTTTAGTCATTTTCAACAAAAGATCGATTTTTCGATAATGTAATATCAGAATATTGTTGCCTATATTACATATCGTTATTAAATCAATATAAAATATCGAAATAAATATGTATTTATCAAAATCAAATATCGATATTCCATTTTTAATTATTACATACAATGTTCTAGTATTTTTAAACAAAATATTGATATTTTGATAAAATAATCTCGGAATATTGTTCTTATATACTATATCAATATTACAATAATACAAACTACGGAAATAAATATGTATTTATCAAAATAAAATATCGATATTTCATTTTTAATTATTCTATACAATGTTCTAGTATTTTTAAACAAAATATCGATATTTCGATAAAGTAATATCGGAATATTGTTCTTATATACCATATCGCTATTACAACAATAGAAAATATTGAAATAAATATGTAATTATCAAAATAAAATATCTTTAAATTTTCTTCAATAAAACAATTATATTTTAGTTAATATATTTTATGTTTATGAAATGGTTGTCGTGGTGTTGCTTTTTTTCATAGTTATTAAGAGTTTCTTATGTATTTTGATAAGGTAAGTCATGAAATAAGTCTTCCAATATCTTGCTATGGTATCATTTTATAATTATTATTACTTTAATTCGTTAAATTTTCGATTTCGATATTTTAGGTCCGATATAATATCGATATCGATATTGCTATCCGATATCGATATCGATATTGCTATCCGATATCGATATCGATACCGATATCGATATTTTTCTTTCGATATCCCATCCCTACCTCAGGGGACCACCGTCCTCCGCCGAATGCCTTCTTTAATCTTTCTTTGATGACCCTCCAGGGCGTCTCTTCATCTACCTGAATCTCATTTAGGATACTTCTTTTTACTCAGCAGACTATCGCTGCTTTTAGTGCTTTTGCATCCTCGCTGTCCAGTAGATCCTTCGCTTTATTCACCCCATTAGGCGATCGCCCCCTTGTGGCTGAAGCTTTTCTTGGTTGAATACAGCTTGAGGTTGGTTGTTTTGGTTCAGACCCTTCAGGTTCAGAACTGCTGCTCTCTCTATTCCGTTAATGGTCATATTTTTATAAAATGAAAGGAGATGAAAAAATCTATACAAAAAAAAATTCTTCTTGAAAACAAAAATTACTCTGGTATCTAAAGTTCCCGGATTTTGGGACCAGTTAAGTATCAGTGAAAGCAAAATGTTAAAAAAGAGAAGAAGGAATAAGATCTGACGCTTGGACTGCTTTAAAATACTGGGTTTATTGTGTTCAGTACATCTCTTTATTTACATTCGATCATCTGATCTACTCAGTCAGCTGACAGCGAAGTAACAGCAGACTGTAACTTAAATATAGATTTACCGAACCCATTAAAGCCAGTCTGTTACAGAAGTTCAAGCGTGTCATATCTTATGCCCTTTTCTCCTTTTTTTAAACATTTTTCTCTGGCCAATACTTAAGTTGTAATAAAATAAATCTTAAGACAGTAACTATTTCTTCCTTCCAGGGGAGAAAGCCTGGAACTATTGATTGTCAAAAGTGGTTTTCAGATCAAACCTATTGTTATTTAAAATCACGGAAGGCAAAATCTAAAAATATTTAAATATCTAGAAGCATTAACGATTGTTGCGGCGAGCACATGTTTAATAATTGGTTCCAAACAATAAACAAATGTATCTGTTGTAAGCTTTGCGTATTAGCATGTTTTTATTTGCTACTAAGGTATTAATAATACCAGTATGGTATACATATGACGGCTCAGGCACCCATCCATATCTCTCTAGCTAGTCAGTAGTTGCTAGCAGGTTGGCCAACCCTCATACTCACTTCAAGCCACGGCGGGCGGCTCTTCTCTTCCAAGAGGACAATTCTCGACACGGGGCCCATCGCCCAGGGTGATATATAGACAATTTTATTTATGTCACGAAGACAAAAAACAATTGTTTTAATTTTTGTATTTTTAATACCACTGACAAATCACTATGGAGAACTCCTAAAAAGCTACTAAAATACAAATCCTTCAACCAACCACTTCTCACTGAAAATAAGACTTGGACACGATCAGATGAAGAAAAAACTCAAATGTTCGGCGAACACCTCTTCAAAACTTGTAACCCCCATCCTGATATCCAAACTAGTGGTCAGGAATAACATGATATGAGTATGTTATTCCTGACCACCAGTTTGGATTTAGAACATCTCATTCTACCATACAACAGAGCCATCGAGTGGTTGATGTCATATCTTCCACATTGGAGCGCGGTGTGTATTGCACGGGAGTCTTCCTCGATGTTGAACAACCTTTTGATCGAGTCTGGCATCCAGGTCTGCTCTATAAACTTCGTCATTTCCTTCCTCCTACATATTTCCTTATAATCCGCTCCTACCTCACTGATAGAACCTTTATAGTAAATCGTAACCTAGCGATGAGTAGCTCTCTTTTCTCAGTCCGCCGATGTTCCTCAAGGTAGTATCTTAGGTTCCATTCTTTATACAGTTTATACAGCTGACATCCCAACTTACTCTAACACAGTCCTAACAAGATACGCTGATGACACATGTATCCTGTCTGTAAACAACGACCCAACTAATGCATCACAAACACTGCAGACACACATAACATCTATTGAAGAATAGTGTAAAAACTGGAGAATCAAAATAAATCCAGACAAATCCCACCAGATCACCTTTACTCTCCGTCGTAAACCTCTGCCCTCCTGTCCCACAGTATCCTTTCTAAATACTCCACTAACGCCTGTTGAACATACTTAGGACTCCATCTTGACAAGAGACTTACTTGAAATCCACACACAAGACTGAAACGACAAGAAACTGCTCGTAGATTCCGATTGCTACAACACTTACTTGACAAACGCTCTAAACTTCCCATCCACTACAAAAAATTAGTATACACTGCGATAATCAGACCAATTTGGACATATGGAATTGAGCTCTGGGGCTCCACCAAACCATCAAATTCCTCCCGCATCTAATCCAAAATCCTACGTAAAATCCTTGATGCTCCTTATTACGCTTATTACGTTACAAATAAACTCATTCACAAAGACCTTAACATCCCATTCGTTGCAAATTTGGCCCAAAACAGATATGCGTCTTTTCATTCCCAACCCCTTAACCATCCTAACCCATTAATTCTTAATCTTTCATCCTTAACAATCCCTGATAATCCTCCGAGGCGTCTGAAAAGAAGATGGCCACGGGACCTTCTAATTTTAATTAATGTTAGAAGTACCACCAATGGGTGGTTCCTTCCCAAGATTTTCAAGTGTATATGAAACATACAACATATTTACTTATTGTATCATTTTGTACAGTTGTAAATTATATTAAATAAATGAATAAATATTTTTAAAAGTTCCTTTTTTAATTTCTTATTTTTCTAGTTTATATATTTGAATATTTTGTTTTACAGTTCAATTATTTCAAATACAACAATAACGAAATTCAGCTATTCATTTATTTTATTTAGACTACTCTTCATGGTTAGGGTAGTAAAGGTTCCTTTTGAACCCCTACTCGGCGTAACAACGGTTTTAATGGAAACATCAGTGTATACAAAACAATACCTACATATGTATACTGTTTACAGCAGACCTTACATTCCAAAGACTTTGATATTTACAATACACACTAATGAGAAATACTTAATCCTTCGCACTTAAGATGAAATTTAAGTCCCTACAAACTTCACAAGAAATTCATCCGAACACTAATGTTCAAATGTTGGCGACATAGGAGAGATCGGAGCAGAAACTGGGATTATCGCTTGGAGGGTAAGCTTAATTTTGCGTAATGTCGCCATCTAAATTCTGCTACCCAAGCCAAGCTTCCCCGTTTTTGTTCCGACTCTAGCTTACCATATGGTTATATACCATTATTTAATTGGCTGCTACAAAGATAATTTCTTTTTTTAAAGCAGAACTATCAGGATGACCTTAGAATTTAGGGTACTCATGGAAGGCATTGTAGCAAATCCCTGCCACGAACTATTTATAGTGCATTGTAGTAGTTATAAACAAGGTAAATGATTAATTTCATTGATTCATCTATGACGGTCGATTTCACGCATTGCGAGCCAAGGTTAATTTAATAGTATTTATTAGTACCTGTTGGGGCGAGGGGCTTTTCTTAAATGAAAAACCTACCTCTTCCCTAGAGAAAAAAAATTGTTCGCTGGTTCGGTGATAGAAAAAAAATAAACCGGAGGACCTGAAAAGATTCATAAAAGCACAAAAATAATAAAGACAAAATAGAGAATGAAAACCTTCCAAACTGGTGTACAAATTTAATTAAATTAAATATAAACAAATAAAAAAAACTGTAACTGTTTTGTTGTTATAAAAAAATAATTAGTGTAGAGTAAAATAAAGAAAATATTTTAATATATGTAAACCAAAATCAATTCTCTTTATACAAAATAATGAGTATTAGAAGCAAACAAAATATGAGGCTCGATGAAGGAAATAAAAAAAGTCACTCACGTAGATGGCCGGGGGTCGATATGCGTATATCTCAAGGATAATATATCTTCTGAAACATCCGCCGTCATCCAGATGGTGATGATTGGTGGGTGAGGGTCCTGAATTGTACCCCATATAGTTGCCTCAAAGCGGTGAGCCGGTGGGTATCTTAATCTATCTCACCCTCTAGACTCTAGGACTCCAGCCAGCAGACTGTAGATTGTGGACTCCCTTATCAGTCCCTTTATACAGGCCGTAATACCATTGCAGCTTCCAATGTTGTTGAATGTGACGAGCCGCAGCGTTGCATTATACACGCATCACAACAAGCCTCCTTCCTTAACTATATTTACGTTATAAATTCTAATTTAATTTTAATTACAAAAAATAAAACTTAATTGTTATTAAAAAAAAAAAGGAAATTAACAAACAAATAAAAAACCAATTGGAAGTAATAAAATTAAACTAACGAAAAGAAAAATGTACTTTTGGGCTTTAACATACCGCCCACCAAAAATGAAATTTTTGAACTCCCTCCCTCCCTCAGGAATTAACGGTGAGACGAGAAAAAATAATTAATTAATTAAAATATGCCTCCAGCACACGAGTAACGATCATTGTAAAGGCGGAACACCCTATCGTTTGAAAATGATCAATGTGTCTGAGACGATGGGAGTATATGGGTTATTCCATTGTTGAAGCTTGTTGAGATAGCTCATGCGCCAACCTGTACCTATAATCACCCATGAACGGATTAATCCTCTTAACATTCTACCGATGGCATGCTCCAAAGCGACGTGTGGGTGATCTAATGATTCCTCTACCGACAAAGATCCAAAAACTATTACGAAGAAGTGAAGAAAAACGTTGAGGCGTATGATGGTGAGTGTGGGGTAAAGGGTCAATCGAAAGATTGACAAAACGATATTCGGTGGGTCATAGTACAGAGTGCATCGCAAGAAATAAGAGAGGGGTAAGACGCAACCTACCGCCCACCCTAACCAAACCAACGGGATTAACACGAGAAATGAGCGACCCCAACGATTTCACCCCCTTCCCGACGATAGGTGAGAACTTTTCGAGGACTTGAAACTCCGTCAGAGTATCGGTAGTTCGGAATCGATAGAAAATGTAGAAATAAAAAAAAAACGATTATGACCCGTGAGCGAATGGTGATAAAAATACCCCCTTACTTATTAAAAACGATTTAGAACGAAAACGGTTGGTGGGCGAGCTGTCTTTTTGAACGGTTTGATGCGAGAGAAAGCGTTTTCCAGCGGAGATAGCATGCGAAATGTAGCGTTTATCGCAATATTCCCGATTGACCTTGGTATATTCGTATGGTGGGGTGCGGTTCTTATTAAATTTCCTACCCACATTTTCAAAGCGATTGAGGGCTCCGTACTTGGAATCGTTCATTACCGGAGGACTGCCGTTAAACTAGAAATTCACGTTGAATTGACCGACTTTATCGCGTGAGTGGGAACTTACGAAATGGTTTTCACACTGAATACCGAGAGGTTACGATTTTTTAACGCTTGCGACTTGCTCCATTTCCCGAAATCCATTTATCCCTCGCAAGAAATCGTCGCATCGAGAGTACGGAGTTGTACAATGAAGGACCATGCTGCGAGTTTGATCTTCATGGGATTACCGTTAATCGGTCCCATTATGATCCATCCGAAAATGGTTTCGAGCGCTCTAGGTTTCCCTTGTCCCGATTTTAAATTGCCTACGCGCAGGATATCGGCGAACAAGTCGGCTCCTAAAAGGAAATCAACAGGTCGCGACTGGTGAAAATGTGGGTCGGCAAGGTGTAGGGCGCTAAATTTCTCCAATATTCCCTTTGGAATAGGACTCGTGGGCATATCTTCGCAGATCCGCTCGATAACGACAGCCGTGTTAAGTTCGGGCTTCGTATCATGTTGGGGTGCTATAACGCAAGGTGCTTCGAATGTGACGTTAGGGATAACTTGGTTATTGAAGCCCACCAATCGATCTGTATACCGTATGAGTGGCAAGTTCAACTTCTGAGCCCATTCCGCCGTTATAAAAGACCGCTGGGAACCACTATCGATAAGGATACGCAAATCATGCCAACGACCCCGATGATCACGAATTTTCGCCAATGCGGTGCCAAGTAAAACATTTATCCGACCCATAGCCGACATTGACACGATTGCGTTTTTAAAACGATCAGAATCCGATATATTAGAGGAAATGGCTGCCGAAGGGTTAGCCGAAGCGAGAGCGGTGTTCGAGTTGTTAACGGAGTTTTGTGCGGTAATCGGCGTTATACGAGAACGAAATGAAATAACGGTTCGGTGAGGAGATTCGGATTTTCGAGATTCTTTAGAGAAAAAATGTAAAAGCGAATGATGTCGTCTACCGCAATGTCGGCAAGATACCTTCGATGAACACTGGTTCGAGAAGTGACCAGACGCCAAACAATTAATACAACGATGTAACCCTCTAATACAGTCGCATCGTTGTTGGGGGGTGAGCGTTTTAAAACTTGGGCAATCGTAAATGCGGTGGGATTTTTTACAGGCGGGACATTTCGTTGAGTTCACTGGTGAGTCTGTTTTCATAGGGACTTGCCGAGTGCATTTACTGTACCCCGTTTTAGTTTGAAATGGTTCTGGAGCAGTACTCGTAAGAAGGGCTTCAGATTGCAATCTGACCGCCTGCCGTTGGATAAACACCGCGAACTCCTCCCAAGTCGGAAGTTTAGGCTTTGACCCGTATTCCCTCTCGAAATCCTCTCTAGTTTTCCCTCTAATAACCAGAGCCCCAAAGTGCTTAATATAAACCCAGGGTGATTGTTCAAATCGAGATTGAGTAGGGCTGAGGCGCTCTCTACTACCACCGCCGAGAATGCTTCTAAATTTGAAAGATCGCCCTTCTCCAAACGTTTGAAATTTAAAATTTTTGTTAAATAGAAGGTTGCTTGGATTCTTTCGCTGTCGTATTTTTTAGTAAGCGATTCCCACGCTTGCTTGTAGCCTACTGGGGATATTGATACGGCCGATATATTTTGCATTGCGGACCCCTTCAAGACTGATTTTAAGTAGTGAAACTTTTGCACGTCGTCTATATCATGCCTGCTATGAATGAGGGACTTAAAAGTTTCTTTAAAGTCTTGCCAACCTGCGATATCCCCAGAATATACCGGAATGTTAATAGTGGGTAACCGTGGTTGTGGCGTAGCTTCCACCGTGGATCGGTACGTAACCGATTTATCGACATCTAAATTACTGGTTTCTCCTACGGTAATGGTATTCCCATATGCTAAGGCCTTATAATAATTATTTCGCACCTCATCTTTTAAGGTTTTTAATTTTTCTCTAGGGATATATAATTTTCCCGCGAAAGAATTCGCTTCCAAAAAATAGGTTTCAAAATGTTCGAAAGTGGTGTCAATGCGCGAGAGGCGCGCCGCCAATAAGGGGCCCCGCGAAGGGTCGGTGCTCAAACTACAGCCCATAGATGTGGTCGCCATTATACCTTCGGCCAAATCATCCAGCTGTTCCAGTAAATCCATGAACCTAGACTCCTATTCATCATTTAAATTTTGACTTTTGGGAGGCACTTTTATTTAAAACGAAAGAAAGAGACGAGTGAGCGAGGTAAAGAAGCGAATAAATAAATAATATCCGGTAATATCCGGCCCGGACGGGACCAAAATAATGTTTGGCGAGGGGCTTTTCTTAAGTGAAAAAACCTACCTCTTCCCTAGAGAAAAAAAATTGTTCGCTGGTTCGGTGATAGAAAAAAAATAAAACGGAGGACCTGAAAAGATTCATAAAAACACAAAAATAATAAAGACAAAATAGAGAATGAAAACCTTCCAAACTGGTGTACAAATTTAATTAAATTAAATATAAACAAATAAAACAAAACTGGTACTGTTTTGTTGTTATAAAAAAATAATTAGTGTAGAATAAAAGAAAGAAAATATTTTAATATATGTAAACAAAAATCAATTCTCTTAATACAAAATAATGAGTATTAGAAGCAAACAAAATATGAGGCTCGATGAAGGAAATAAAAAAAGTCACTCACGTAGATGGCCGGGGGTCGATATGC
>NW_027116429.1:7074-8152 GCF_000696795.3 Halyomorpha halys | reverse complement strand
CGATATGCGTATATCTCAAGGATAATATATCTTCTGAAACATCCGCCGTCATCCAGATGGTGATGATTGGTGGGTGAGGGTCCTGAATTGTACCCATATGGGCCTCAAAGTGGTGAGCCGGTGGTTATCTTCATCTATCTCACCCTCTAGACTCTAGGACTCCAGCCAGTCTGTAGACTGTAGACTCCCTTATCAGTCCCTGTATACAGGCCGTAATACCATTGCAGCTTGCAATGTTGTTAAATGTGACGGGCCGCAGCGATGTATTTGCATTATACATGCATCACAACAAGCCTCCAAAAAATAAAACTTAATTGTTATTAAAAAAAAGGAAATTAACTTATAATTAACAAAAAAATAAAAAACCAATTGGAAGTAATAAAATTAAACTAACGAAAAGAAAAATGTACTCTTGGGCTTTAGCAGTACCCAAATACAAAAACACAGAATAGCCCGATTAACTTACCCTGGTAATATGTACGGTTGTCTTGGCAGTGGATCACAAATTTCGGGTTTTTTAATAATCGGAACAGGGAAAGATGGTTCAGGGGGAATAGGCTTTCGACAAATGTCATATTGTCTAAACGGCATTCTTTCAAAATATAAAATATTTTCTAGCCTAATATACTTTCAATCCAATAAACTGGTTTCTGATTAATGATAAATATATTTATCAGTACATTAATATTAATTTAATAATGTTTCCTGGAAACGAAACAATGTATTTATACTATTACTTTATTTTGTTTTAATTTATTTCTGTTATAAAAATTCATAATTTAACCAATTATGTTTCACATACTTTTATCATACTCTGACATTACGTCTTACATTTTATCATAACTTAAGAGTTGACAAAAAGGGACGAATTGAAGTGAAAGACTGCCATTGTTTTTTTTCTTACTTTTTAAACTTTTATTTACAATATATACAAGACTATAATACATTATCTAAAACCTAAATTTAAATATATATATATAGGTCTGCCGTTAAACTAGAAATTCACGTTGAATTGACCGACTTTATCGCGTGAGTGGGAACTTACGAAATGGTTTTCACACTGAATACCGAGAGGTTA
>NW_027116429.1:0-489 GCF_000696795.3 Halyomorpha halys | reverse complement strand
TTTGTCAAAGTGTGTCTATCTAGTTTTTTTTGTAACATATAGAAGGGTATTTTATTTTCTGTTATTTGTGTTATTTTTTTGGAGTTTACGAGGAATTGTTCGTAAACTTGCAGGGGTAGCAGTTATAAACAGAGCATAGGTATTATGACTCTTAATACCTGAACAACAATCCAGATTGTATATATATATAGGATTACACAGGAGAATAAACCAGTATCTTAGTTGAGCTTATGTGCGTTATTTAGTGTCCCACTTTCCTTTTTTTTTGAAGCTTTGATTCTGACTCATCATACTGACTGATACATAAGTTATATATGTATATATGTAATGTATTCAGTCTAAGTGCTCGTAAGTGGTGCCGAAACCTAGTATTCCGATTGAATATTTTTCACTGAATGAAGATTTTTTTTTCTCTTCTTCTAAATCTTAATTTTTTTTTTTTAAATCAAAATCATTTTTATAAAAAACTTCACCGATTGAACATATTTT
>NW_027116428.1:26955-27493 GCF_000696795.3 Halyomorpha halys | reverse complement strand
ATTGTAAAGATTGGATACGAGAGGAATTCGAAGGTTTAGTGGAGCCCCAAAGCTCAACTCCGTATGTCCAGATGGGCCTTATTATTGTCATGTTAAGAGACAATGTCGAAAAATAAAAGCAGTTCCACCGAGGTTGAAAGCAGTAGTTAGTGAATTTATTTTGAAAAATCTATATCTCAAAAACCATTTGACGTACAAATGTCTATTTGCACTCAAATTAAATTTAGTTTAATGAGCTATATAGTAGTTTATGATGTTTATCTTCGTAGGAGTAATAGTTTACATGACATTTGCTAAAATAAATTTATTGATAGTTGTTCTGACAAATTTTCATTTACCAAATTTATATTCATAAGTCAATATCATAAAAACTACTACCCCTACAAAGATAAGTGTCATAAACTACTTTATAGTAAGTTACATTTCCTTTATTTTGAGTATTTGCAGACATATGTGCGTCTTATGGATCTAGAGATATATTTTTTCAAAAATCCAACATTTTATATGAACAATTATAAATTAACATTTTGTGAGTTTA
>NW_027116428.1:25974-26267 GCF_000696795.3 Halyomorpha halys | reverse complement strand
TTAAAATAGTTTATTTCTACTATTTGAGTTTTTTTGACCGCACCCGGACCATATTCCTTTCATCTTTACACACGGTCAATCAATAATCTTCCAATTATTTTTAACGTTTTGAAACAGCCACCACTATTTATTCCTCTTTTAATAAATTTTGACTAGTAACTATACACAGTTTTCATTAAAGTAATGAAAAATTGGGGTGAAATAACTACGTTTGTTTCACTCTGGCTATAGTAATAGTACAATTATTATCGCGAGAGTAAACTTTTGCAGTAGAAACACGGTTTTACGGTCGT
>NW_027116428.1:25593-25924 GCF_000696795.3 Halyomorpha halys | reverse complement strand
GTTATTGCCTGGTATGTTTTCTTAAGAAAATTAACTTGTTTTATTTTTATTTTTTTGCGCTACTTCGGATTACTGGCGGATTCCGAGTACTGAACTTCGGATAACTGAGATTACACTGTATATATAATAGGGGGAGGAAATACGCATAAATATTGATAAAATACAATAAATATTATAAAACTAAATGAATGGATCCAACACATATAATATAATATAATACACTCGAACAGTTTCTGAACAAACTTAGACATTAAAATAAGAATTAAACCAGCATTATGCTGAAATTTTAGGCAATGTTTTGGATTTATTTAAAACATGATGGAAAAAAAAA
>NW_027116428.1:24827-25512 GCF_000696795.3 Halyomorpha halys | reverse complement strand
TATTTGGTTAGAATTTGTATTTCTGTGAATAATAAAAAAATCTTTGAGAATTCGAACTTAGAAAGAGTCTTAGTAAAATTCAAATTCGTTAGTCAAATTACTAGGTTGGTGCTTATGAAATGTCTGATTTTTTTTACAAGCAAATATTTCTTTTTCTGGATGATTATTAAACGACCATGTGTATAGATGAATGGAATATGGTCCGGTTGCGGTCAAAAAATGCAAATAGTAAATGATTATACTATTTTTATTGAGCCAACGTTTCGCCCCACGTTGCAGGGCTTCTTCAGGGCTAAAAAAGATAGAAACACTTGACATAGTTACAAACAAAAAAGAAAAAACATAAGTGGAAAATAACAGTGGTATACGATGAAAAGTAAAATATAATAAAAAACAAATTAAAGTTTGTAAGCAGTAAATGAAAAGGGTGATAGTAACAGATAGATAAGAGACAAAATAAGAGAAGAAATATTAAAGAAAGTTCAAATTAAGAGATGAAAAAATAAAAGAATAAATTCAAATGATGAGACAGAATTCATACCTGTTTTGACGGGAGTCAAAGTCCGAGTGAGCCGTTTGTATTGAGAGGTGTGGGGATGGCAGTTTAGCACGCCACAATAACGAAAATAATTTTAAAGTAAACATTGTAAAAAAAATATTTAAATTAGGTAAACAATAAATGGTA
>NW_027116428.1:22914-23688 GCF_000696795.3 Halyomorpha halys | reverse complement strand
ATCGACGAGCAGTTTCTTGTCTTTTTAGTCTCGTATGAGGTTTCCATGTCATTCGTTTGTCCAGATGTAGTCCTAAGTAACGGATCTGTTCGATATGAATAAGAGGGGTATTATTAAAGGATGCTGTAGGGCAAGAACTCATGGGTTTACGACGAAGGATAAATGTGATTTGGTGGAATTTACTGGAATTAATTTTAATCCTCCACTTTTGGCACCATTCTTCAAGAATGGATTTGGGATACAATGTAAGGATCATTATTCACTGACAATAAGAACAATCTTAAAAACAAATTTTGGAACCACATCAATTTTAAAAAACATTATGTAGGATATTCTGCCCAGGTCAATTATTTCAGTCAAAAGTACCCTATTCTGTCAATTCTTCTCATTAACATTAAATCCTCTCGTATCCATTCCTTACAATCCAAAGTCCTTCGTAAAATCCTCAATGCTCCTTATTTTGTTACTAATAAAACCATCCATAAAGACCTAAATTTAACCGATCTAGCCCGAACCCGATATCATTCCTTCCATTATAAACTCCCTAACCACCCAAGGGTGGTGATGTGGGATTGGAGGGATTGGGATACAACGTAAGGATCATTGTTCACTGACAATGTAACTATGTATACATAATATGTACCTTATTGTATATTGTAAGTGTAATAAAGAAATAAACCGAGGGTGAGAAAAAAAAAATAAATAAATAACATCCTCTATGTAAAAATTTTAAAAAAAGTAACAAAGACAATTTAATATCTATGAAGTCACAAT
>NW_027116428.1:21873-22864 GCF_000696795.3 Halyomorpha halys | reverse complement strand
ATCGACGAGCAGTTTCTTGTCTTTTTAGTCTCGTATGAGGTTTCCATGTCATTCGTTTGTCCAGATGTAGTCCTAAGTAACGGATCTGTTCGATAGGAAAAAGAGGGGTATTATTAAAGGATACTGTAGGGCAAGAACTCATGGGTTTACGACGAAGAGTAAATGTGAATTTGTGGAATTTACTGGAATTAATTTTAATCCTCCACTTTTGGCACCATTCTTCATGGGTGGTGATGTGGGACTGGAGGGTTTGGGATACAATGTAAGGATCATTGTTCACTGACAATATAAATATGTATACATAATATGTACCTTATTGTATATTGTAAGTGTTATAATAAAGAAATAAACCGAGGGTGAGAAAAATAAAATAAATAAATAACATCCTCTATGTAAAAATTTAAAAAAAAGAATTTTTTTTTTAATAAAAAAAAAAAAATTTTTTTTATTATATTTTACTTTTCATTGTATACCCCTGTTATTTTCCACTTATGGTTTTTCTTTATTGTTTGTAACTATGTCAAGTGTTTGTATCTGTTTTAGCCCTGACGAAGCCCTGCAACGTGGGGCGAAACGTTGGCTCAATAAAATAGTATAATTATTTACTATTTGAGTTTTTTTTTACCGCACCCGGTCCATATTCTATTCATTTCTTTTTCGGTTTTTGTTATGCTTTTGTTTTTGGTATAATCTCGCTTACCAGGGTCACACTTCAACAAAGGTGATTTTCTCATAAGTGTCCCTATTTGTTATTTGTTTTGAATTTTTTACTGATATGAATTCCACCGATATTCGAGTAATTTTTTGTATGAGTGAGTATTAACTAGCTAATTATGATGCAAAAGCTTCAATCAATATAAACCAGGCGCTTAGGGAGAATACTGTTAATACTGTTAAAGATCGAAAAGTGCAGCGTTAGTTTGAAGAATTTAAGTCTGATGATTTTTCACAACAATACGAACCGCGAGGAAGACCCAAAACATTACACAAA
>NW_027116428.1:15402-15872 GCF_000696795.3 Halyomorpha halys | reverse complement strand
AAAGAAAGATTTCCCTAAAGTAACTCTTCAAAGACCTTGTAAATCCCCGACGTGGCCTTATAGAGACGTCCTCGTGACTGAGAGGACAGCCTTGAGCTCCCCGATCTGCCGGAGTACGGCGGGTTCAAGGGCGGTAGCGAGCTGTCCTAGATTGTGCCCCTCTCGATCGATAGGTTTCCTCTAGGCCTCGCTTCTCGTCGTCGTGGGGTCAACGCGCCCTGGCTCTGTCGCCATGTGGGTCCGGATAGCCCAAGATGGAGGTCTCCTTTAACACTCAAGTAGTCCCACGAAATCTGGAAGATGACCGAGCAGTGTAGCCTGATGAATAAAATATACGTCCACAAACAATTTTTTAAACAAATATTGACCACACTTAACTTGAAAAATTATTTCCCGCGATCCTAAAATTATTACTAATAAGAAAGTATTTTATACAAAATAAATTTCGAATTATATATTTTAAGATCCCC
>NW_027116428.1:9255-15352 GCF_000696795.3 Halyomorpha halys | reverse complement strand
GCGATCCTAAAATTATTACTAATAAGAAAGTATTTTATACAAAATAAATTTCGAATTATATATTTTAAGATCCCCAGAGACTAAAAAACCTAGTCTTGCAAAATGGTCTGTGTGTGAAAGGCCTAGCTCAAAAACCATAATTATATATTTAAGACAGGTTTATGCCTCAGCCGTATCTCATGCAAGCGTCAAGTTGAGGAAAAGCGTCCAGCATTGGCAAATCGCAAAGGCATAGTTTCCCATGGCATGTTCCAACGCCCGTCCTCACGTGTCTTAGCAGACCCGGCAGAAATTATTGGAGTTTGGCTGGAATGTGAGGAGTAAGATTGTAACGCTAAAAAAAAAGGCCATCCTCACACCAGACTGAAAAGACAGAAAACTGGTCGTCGATTTCGACTATTACAGCACTTACTAGACAAACGGTCTAACCTTGCAATTCATTACCAAAGATTCACATGACTTGAAAAAATATGAATAAAATATGTAATGAAAAATAACACAATAAAAAAATCTTCCAACTGATATACAAATTTAATTTAATTAAAATATATCCAAATGAAAATAAAAAAATGAATGTTGATGTTATAAAAAATAAAAGTGTGTGAAGTAAAAAAAAGAAAATTGTTTTATATATGTGTAAAAAAAAAATAAAAATTTTCTTTACTAAAGAAATAATAAGTTAATTAACCAAAGTTACAAGCAAAAAAAAAATAAAAATGTGATGCTCGATGAAAGAATGGGAGAAAAAAGTCACTCACAGTACGGGGGGTCGATGTGCGCATATCAATGATATTTCTCACTTCCGCAGCATCCAGATGTCGATGATTGGGTGGGTGAGGGTCCTGAATTGTACCCCAAATTGGGTGGGTGAGGGTCCTGAATTGTACCCCTAATTGGGTGGGTGAGGGTCCTGAATCGTACCCCAAAATTCTCGTGGCCTCAAAGTCGATGAGCCGGTGGGTACCTCTGCTCATGAAGTTCCACTCCGAGTTGCCGACAGTTAAAGGAGCAGTGACCTACAACCTGGGAAACCCAACCTCAACCCGAAGACTGAAGCCCAGGCTGCTGCAGGACATTCTGTTATAAATTTTAATAAATATCAAATTAATTCATAGTCACACAACCTCTATTTTACTGTCAAACCCCACTGTTCTCTATACATGCTGTCAAAACAGTTCACTTTCGCTCTGACTTCGAATCTGAAAGGTTCGTTTTCTGTCTCGTTCATTTTCTTCCTTTATTCTTACCCTCCTTTTCATCTTAGTTTGTACTTTTTTTATATTTCTTTTTTTTATCTATTATTATTTTCGTTATCATTTATTGTCTATAACCTTTTATTATTCTTATTTAATTTTTACGTTTCTTTGAAAACCTTTTTTAATTTTTCATTTACTTTGTTCACTTATGTTTACATTATTAAGTGTTTGTATTTTTTTTGGCCTGATGAATGGGGCGAAAACTATTAGTAGATAGGAACTAAATGAAAATTTTAATTTATTTTATTAATAATCTGGGCAAAAGACTAACTTAGAATCCTCACACCAGACTGAAAAGACACAAAACTGCACGTCGATTCCGACTATTACAGCACTTACTAAACAAACGGTCTAAACCTCCAACTCATTACTAAAGACTGATCTACATGACTGTAATAAGGCCAATCTGGACATACCGAGTTGAGCTTTGTGGGTCCACTAAACCTCTAAATTTCTCTCGTATCAACCAAACCAAAATTCTTCATATCCATAAAGATCTTAATGTTCCATATGCAACCGATCTAGCCACACGCTCAACCAACCAACTCTGTAGAGCTAGTACTATTATTTGGATAAAGTTTTAAATATATTTTTTAATCAAGTTTGTATTTTTTCAATGATAAATCCAGCCATCTTTAAATTGCTTTCTTTACAATTCAACAAAATCAAACTCAATGTATTCCCTCCATATCACAGCCCTCGAAGAATGGTGTCGTAATTGGAGGATTAAGATAAATTCCAACAAACCCCATCAAATCACCTTTACCCTTCGTCGTAAACCTACCGACTGCCCTACAGTTTCATTTAATAATGTTACTCTTACCACTGTCGAACAGATCCGCTACATTTGGACAACGATTAACCTGGAATCCTCACACAAGACTGAAAAGACAGGAAACTTCACGTCTGTTTCGACTATTACAGCACTTACTAGACAAACGGTCTAAACTTCCAACTCATTATAAAAGACTGATCTACATGACTGTAATAAGGCCCATCTGGACATATGGAGTTGAGCTTGGGGGCTCCACTAAACCTTCGAATTTCTCTCGTATTCAATCCTTACAATCCAAATATCCTTCGTAAAATCCGCAATGCTCCTTACATTATCACAAATAAAATCATACATAAAGACCTTAATGTTCCATATGTAACCGATCTAGCCCGAAACAGACATCAAATCTTGCATTATAAACTCTCTAACAACCCAAACCCACCAGTTTCTAACCTTGCTTTCTCTCCCATTCCTGACAATCCTCCGAGGCGCCTGAAAAGAAGATGGCCTAGAGACCTAATATAGAAATATTATTAGAGTGCTATCGATAGGTAGTTTCTCTACATGCTTTTATCACACCATTATGATCTTACATCAAATTTACTTGATGTATTTTATGTTAATACAGTTGTAAATGCCAATTAATAAATAAAAACTTTCCTCTCACTAAAAACAAATGCCATATAAATGAATTCAACAATACTAATAATATTAGCGTATCATCTATTTACAACTGTCTCCGCTTATCGCTATAAACATTTACATCATGGTTATTCATCTACTCTTGCTGTTATAAATGATCACCTATTCTTCTTGGAATACACGTTGTATTACATTTCTTTGTATTTCATAATATATCATTTATTCTCCTTTATTATATTTAACTTTATTATTATTATTGGCGCGACAGACCGTGGAGGTCCAAGGCCTTAGAAAATACATCGCGCGTTTCATGAAGTGGTTTTCATAGGGTGGGTTCGTCACTCCCACGCCTATTTTTGTGAGTGCCACCCATTGGCTAAAAGGCCTCACAAATACCCGGGGGGAGTCTGTGAGTGAGTATATTAATATGCTTAAAAAATTCCTGGATAGAGACAGGGATTCGAACTCGCAACCTTTGGGTTGGCAGACAGGTGCGTTACCACGCTGCTACCGTCACCCCCTTTAACTTTATATCCATATGTATATAGTATAATAACTATTTATTACATGAGAATTTTACATAACAGTTAATAATTATGCAGATTAATAATGGGAATACGTATATGAGTGATTTTTTTTGTTGTTCTTTTTATTTATTTTCTATCACCATTATTCACTTTTCTATTATTGTTATTATGTATAAAGAACAACCCTAAGGATTGTAGCCCGACCAGTAAGAGAAGAGATAAGAACAAGTGGGCGCTGCGTGGCGGCCAAGGACTCTCTCTCGAACTGTGTTTCGAAACATTTTAACTTGTAAGAGCTGGTTCGAGATTCAGGTAGCATCCTACAGAGTGGGACTAAGTAGACTATATTCATTTCATAAAGAAACATCGATGAAAAATCTTCGTTAAAAATTACAAACAGAGCGAGGTGCATGGCCTTTGTACAGTATTAATCGATTAATGGACCGAACCAGCGCCTCCTGCATTATACTTGGAAATTCTCCACCTGTCGTTTCCGATCCTGTAATATCTCCTAAATATTTTCACAGTTCAAGTGGAGGGGGGGGTCCATATTGTCTATTATTTTTAGAAGACGTTTGAACAAAATAAAAAAATAAACCAAACAAAAGAAAGATGGTCTGGGTACGGTCAAATAAAAACTCAAATAGTGAAAGATTGTTGATTGACCGTGAGTATAGATGAATGGAATATGGTCCGGGTGCGGTAAAAAAAAAAACTCAAATAGTAAATGGGTACACTATTTTTATTATTATATTATGTTATTATTATACTATTTTTATTATTATTTTGACCGCAAAGTACCAAGTACCAAAGTAAGGTATTTAATAAAAAATATATAAATTAATTAGGGCACTGATTACAGTTATAAAGATAGTTTATATTAGTCTACCTCATGAAATTTTTTTTTATTTATTAATTGGCATTTACAACTGTATTTACCTAAAACACATCAAGTAAATTTGATGTAAGATCATAATGGTGTGATAAAAGCATATAGAGAAACTACCTATCGGTAGCACTCTAGTAATATTTCTATATTAGGTCTCTAGGCCATCTTCTTTTCAGACGTTTCGGAGGATTGTCAGGAATGGGAGAGAAAGCAAGGTCAGAAACTTGTGGGTTTGGGTTGTTAGAGAGTTTATAATGCAAGAATTGATGTCTGGTTCGGGCTAGATCGGTTACATATGGATCATTAAGAATAATTTTATCTGTTTATGAAGGATTTCGGTTTGGTTGATACAAGAGAAATTCAAAGGATTAATGGAGCTCCAAAACTCAACTCTTAATATAATCATGTAGATCAGTCTTTCATAATGAATTGGAAGGTTAGACCGTTTGTCTAGTAAGTGCTGTAATAGTCCGAATCTGCGTGCAGTTTCCTGTCTTTTCAGTCTTCTGTGAGAATTCTAAGTTAGTCTTTTGCCCAGATTATTAATAAAATGAAGTAAAAATTTTCATTTAGTTCCTACCTACTAATAGTTTTCGGCCCACGTTGCAAGGCTTCATCAGGGCTAAAAAAATACAAACACTTAATAATGTAAACATAAGTGAACAAAGTAAATGAAAAATTAAAAAAAGGTTTTCAAAGAAACGTAAAAATTAAATAAGAATAATAAAAGGTTATGGACAATAAATGATAACGGAAATAATAATAGATAAAAAAAAAGAAATATAAAAAAAAGTACAAACTAAAATGGAAAGGGGGATAAGAATAAAGGAAGAAAATGAACGAGACAGAAAACGAACCTTTCAGACCCGAAGTCAGGGCGAAAGTGAACTGTTTTGACAGCATGTGTAGAGTGGGGTTTGACAGTAAAATAGAGGTTGTGTGACTATGAATTAATTTTATATTTATTAAAATTTATAACAGAATCTCATACAGCAGTTTGGGCTTCATTCTTCGGGTTGAGGTCGGGTTTCCCAGGTTGTAGGTCACTGCTCCTTTAACTGTCGGCAACTCGGAGTGGAACTTCATGAGCAGAGGTACCCACCGGCTCATCGATTTTGAGGCCACGAGAATTTTGGGGTACGATTCAGGACCCTCACCCACCCAATTTAGAGTACAATTCAGGATCCTCACCCACCCAATTTGGGGTACGACTCAGGATTCTCACCCACCCAATCATCGACATCTGGATGGCGGCGGATGCTGCGGAAGTGAAATATCATCGATATGCGCATATCGACCCCCGTACTATGAGTGATTTTTTTCTCCCATTCTTTCATCGAGCATCACATTTTTTTTTTTGCTTGTAACTTAGGTTAATTAACTTATTATTTCTTTAGTAAAGAAAATTTTTATTTTTTTTGTTGTTTTTTTTTCACATATATAAAAATATTTTTTTTTTTTACTTCACACACTTTTATTTTTTATAACAACATCAACATTCATTTTTTTTTATTTTCATTTGAATATATTTTAATTAAATTCAATTTGTATATCAGTTGGAAGATTTTTTTATTCTTTAATTTTTCTTTATTATTTTTGTGTTTTTATGATTCATTTCAGGTCCTCCGATTTTTTATTTTCTATCGCCCGAACCAGGGAACAATTTTTTTCTCTGGGGAAGAGGTAGGTTTTTCATTTACGAAACGCCCCTCACCCCAGCACCTCTGAGAAAACTGATTGTAACCATTTTTTAGTGGTGTTTTATATTTTTAAATACAACTTGTAAACCTAATAAAATAAAACTATGCCAGAGATGGACGACGCAATCCTTGACAAGCGACGGTAGGCGAGAGGTGTGGGAGGAAAGATCGTTAGCTAAGCACATGGCTGATTGCTAAGTGGCGACCTGAAGGTTCGCTTCCGACCTTGTTCTTAATTAGTTTCCATATATTTAGTAATATAGTCACTAATCGTATAATATAATATATTATAGCGGTTATGGTTGCAT
>NW_027116428.1:8533-8864 GCF_000696795.3 Halyomorpha halys | reverse complement strand
TACAAAAGACACCCCCTAATTTAAACCTAACTATATACACTGTTGTTATTAAAAGAAGAAAAAAAAATTAAAATAAATAGATAAGAGTAATGCTTCTTCATAAAAGAGGAATGTAAAATTAATAACAAAAAATAATGATATTAGTACACATAAATAAAACAAACAATTGCCCTCTAATAGTGAAAATAAACAAGTTAATTTGAAAAAGGGATGAAAGAAGAAAATAGAAAAAATAAATAAAATGAGTAATAATAAAAAGTAATATTGAGGTAGTGTGACTATGAATTAATTTTATATTTATTAAAATTTATAACAGAATGTCCTGCAGCAG
>NW_027116428.1:4661-6604 GCF_000696795.3 Halyomorpha halys | reverse complement strand
TTATATATGTTTTTTTATTTTAATTGTTTTATATATTTAATGTATGATAATTTATTAATGATATTGTTGTTTGTTTAAAATCATATGTATAACAAAGGCTGTTTTTTATTACTCTATGATACATTAAATCTTTATGGAATCATATAATTTATTAATAAGCAATCCTTAGCTTATGTGTAATTATATATTTTGTCAATTCTTCAAATTAATTTTTTTTTAAAAATCACAGTCAGTTAACTTTACCACAATATTTGTAACCTTCCCCACACTCATGTCAGGCATATAATTTAAATATCAGAACTTTATTTTGGTTAAATTTACAATTTATTGTATTATTACAATGCATATCAAGAATAATTATAATTATAAACATAAATTTTATCCAATATCTTTCATGAATTAATTTTGCTTAAAATCTCTGCACAGTGTTGGCTCAGATTTCTTGTATCTGTTTTAAAATCCACTGTATAATTAATGTTTTCTGATATGTAAATGGAAGTATTTATATTTTGAATGTATTATTCTCTTTATGTAAAATTAAAGTATTTTTAAAATCGAATGGCTTTTTTGTTTTTGCCTGCATTCTGCACAAGTACTGTTTTAATTTTTAGTTTGCTGGTGCTATAAAATTCCTATTTTAGAGTTTATTGAGGTGGTACGAATACATGCTTGTTGCAAACCTTTGCAACGTATTTGCTGCAGTTTGCTGAGGCAGTTCGTGGGACCAAGGCCACACTACAAGGGCGTTGAACCTTTGGACCACCTCGGGTCTCGCTCTGGTTGTCAGCCTATGCAGGTGGTGGTGTGCCACGGATCCTTCTAATAGAACAAGAGGAGAAAAAAGTCAGTTATTTCACCACAATTATAGATTACTTTACTGAAAACTATGTATAATTAATAGTCTAAATTGATGAGTCTGCCAAGTATAGGTAGGGGGAATAAAAAATGATGGCTGTTTAAAAACGTTAAAATAAATTATTTTTTAATTCGAAGCTCTATATCTTTAAAACTACCAACAACACTAGAAAATCTAAGAGCGCATTATTTATAGTAGAGTAAATTTGGTAAAATATGAGCCTCAATAGAGCTATTTACGTTCCATAGTTCTCGAGATATAGCTTCTAAAAAAACAAATTTCATAAGAATTGTACAAACAAATCAGTAGTTAGTGAATTTATTTTGAGAAATCTATATCTGGAAACCCATTACACGTACAAATGTCTATTAGCGCTCAAAGTAAAGCTAATTTAATGTACTATAAAGTAGTTTATGACATTTATCTAAATAAGAGTTTTCATGATATTCCACAAAATGAATTCACAAAATATTGATTTCAAGTTGTTAAGAGAAAACTTTTGATTTATGAAAATAGATATCTCAAGGCGTACAAATATCTGCCAGCACTCAAATTAAAGGAAGTTAAATGTACTATAAAGTATTTTATGAAGTTTATCTTCGTAGGAGAAGTAGGTTTTATGATATTTGACAAAATATATTCACAAGTTGTACCGATAAAATTATGTCAAATATTATAAAAACTACTACTTCTACGAAGATAAAAGTCATAAACTACTTTATAGTACATTAAACTAGCTTTAATTTGAGGGCTAATTAAATTTATCAAAATAAAATTGAATAAATTTTTTCACCGATATTTGCGTGTTAGTGCATTTTTTACAAAATTTAGCTTATAAAAAGCTATATCTCGGGAACTATTGAACATAAATAGCTCTATTAGCGCTCAGATTTTAGTTAATTCACTCTTTTTTAAAAAATATTCTATTTTGATTTTTACTGTTGTTGGTATTTTTAAAGATTTAAGTTTTAAAGAGCTCGGAATGTAAAAAATAATTTTTTAAACATTTTGAAACAGTCACCATTTTTTATTCCCCCTACCTATGCTTGGCAAACTCATCAATTTTGACAAGTAATTATACATAGTT
>NW_027116428.1:2683-4611 GCF_000696795.3 Halyomorpha halys | reverse complement strand
AGGTTTGAACTTTAAATAAAGAAAATGACCTGGGCAGAATAGCCTGCAAATAGAAAATATAAATTAATGTGAGAAGGATTTTTGTATTGAAGATGTCCCTGAAGATGGCTAGAAAGACCGAAACGTTGGACAAATGAATAAATAAAGTGTTGAGACGGATTTGGATATAGAATTGATTTATTTAATAAATAAAATTAATTTTTGCTGGAAGATAGTCCGGGTGGCTGTCAATAAAGGTATCACAATAGTAGAAGAAAACTATAGTTAATCGACGTTTCGCCTTAACAAGGCTTCATTAGGGTTAAAGGAAAAACAAGATACAAACATTGTAAGAATAGACAGAACATTAAAAAAAAAAAAAAAATTAAAAACAATTGTTTTGTTTATAAAGTATATAAAAACAGAAATAACAATAATATAAGGAAGTATACATTTAAGTTGACTAGAACCTAGTTACTAATAAATACAACCAAGGCCCTGTTTCATATTAAAGTACAAACTAATACAATTAATCTTATAGTTTGTATTTAGAACAATTTCACTGACTTATAAATTCAGTCAGATATTTTATTACTTTTAAAACGTTTCTCAAGGTAGTATCGTTGGTCCAAGGTATGCCGATGACACATGTGTGCTCGCAGTTAATAATAACCCATTAATTGTATCCCAAACTATCCAATTCCATATCACAGCCCTTGAAGAATGGTGTCGTAATTGGAAGATTAAGATAAACTCCAACAAATCCCATCAAATCACCTTTACCCTTCGTCGTAAACCTACCGACTGCCCAACAGTTTCATTTAATGATGTTACTCTTACCCTTGTCGAACAGATCCGCTACCTTGCACTACATCTTGACAAACGACTAACCTGGAATCCTCACACAAGACTGAAAAGACAGGAAACTGCACGCAGATTCCGACTATTACAGCACTTACTAGACAAACGGTCTAAACTTCCAACTCATTCCAAAAGACTGATCCACATGACTGTTATAAGGCTAATCTAGACATACGGAGTTGAGCTTAGGGGCTCCACTAAACCTTCGAATTCCTCTCGTATTCAATGATTACAATCTAAAATCCTTCGTAAAATCCTCAATACTCCTTAATTTGTCTTAATTAATGTAACCGATCTAGCCCGAACCAGATATCACTCCTTCCATTATAAACTCTCTAACCAATCGAACTCCCTAGTTTCTAACCTTGCATCCTCTTCCCTGAAAAACCTCTGGGGCGCCTGAAAAGAAGATGGCCACGAGACCAGCTAATGTAAAATGTCATTAGAGTGCTACCAATGAGTAGTTGCTCTATACGCCTGTAACACTCTATTTTAACTAAGATCATATTTACTAAATGTATTATGTAAAATACAGTTGTAAATTTCAATAACGATATTAAAAAACAAAAAAAAACAGTGCTTGTAGTTTATAGTTTGTGTACTCGTATTTATGGACTAATACTATTAGTTTTCATTATAAAACAGGACTCAGGTGTGAAAGAATTCTAAATACAGATCTAGGATATAAATTGTATAAAAATACTCGTTAGAAATAGTTATAAATAGGGTGAAGAGGTAGGTGTAACAGGTAAAACTGATAGGTGAAGTAAATTTGGCATAGTTGAGGTATAGTAATATGTAAAAGAAAGTAATTAAGAAAATTAATAAAAATAACAAATAAACATTGAGGGGTGGGGGGAGGGAAGTACTTATCAGTTTGAAAAATAGATGACAACTGAGGACGTTAGGAAACGGAAAGTCAGGTAAAATATTATCCCACTTCTTCCACTAACCCTTAGGAAGAGTTTGAGTATATTTTATAATATATAGATAGATAAACTAACAGAAACATTTAATCTCTTATCTAATATTACAAATATAAATCCCACCAAATCACATTTACTCTTCGTCGTAAACCCATGACTTCT
>NW_027116428.1:1503-2077 GCF_000696795.3 Halyomorpha halys | reverse complement strand
TATTTCGTTTCCTGTTTTATTTTTGATATTTTTAAGGTTAATTTCCCAAATTTTGTAGATTAATTTTTTTGGGTAAAAAATTATTGTAACCATCAAATTCCACCCGCATACAATCCTCACAATCCAAAATCCTACGTAAAATCCTTGATCTCCTAAATAGGTCACAAATAAACTCATTCACGAAGACCTTAACATCCCATTCGTTGCAGATTTGACTCAAAACAGATATGCGTCGTTTCATTCCAAACCATCCTAACCCATTAATTCTTAATCTTTCATTCCTAAAAATCCCTGAGAATCCTCTGAGGCGTCTGAAAAGAAGATGGCCGCGGGACCTTCTAATTTAAATTAATGTTTGAAGTACCACCGATGGGTGGTTCCCTGCACAGATTTTTAAGTGTATATGAAATTTACAACATATTTACTTATTGTATTATTTTGTACAGTTGTAAATTATATTAAATAAATTTAAAATCATTTTTTTTTTTTAGAATTGATATAATGATTCTTTAACAATGATATAATCATGCTTCGTTGTATTGTCTTCGCAGTTTAAGGCCAAGTTTTATTACAA
>NW_027116428.1:0-691 GCF_000696795.3 Halyomorpha halys | reverse complement strand
CAACACTAGAAAATCTAAGAGAACGTTATTTGAAGAAGAGTAAATTTTCTAAAATATGAGCCCTAAAAGAGTTATTTACGTTAAATAGTTTTCGAGATATAGCTCTTTAAAAAAGCAAAATTTCATAAAAATGTTGTATGGGATGTACTGAAAGATCAGTAGTTGATTTTGACGTGCAGATGTCTATTAGCACTCAAATTAAAGCTAGTTTAATGAGCTATAAAGTAGTTCATGATGTTTTTCTTCATAGGAGTAATATTTTTCATGAAATTTGCTAATATAAATTGATTTATAACGTTATAACAACAACTGTTCGGAAAAATTTTGATTTGCCAAATTTTTATATTCATATGTGAATATCATAAAAACTACTACTCCTACGAAGATAAGTATCATAAACCACTTTATAGTAAATTAAATTTCCTTTATTTTGAGTAATGGCAGACATATGTGTTTCTTATGGGTCTAGAGATATATTTTTTAAAATGGCACATTTTATATGAACCACTATAAATTAACATTGTATCAGTTTATTTTGTCAAATATCATAAAAACTATTACTCCTACAAAGATAAACATTATAAACTATTTTATAGTAAATTTAACTAGCTTTAATTTGAGCGCTGGCAGACATCTGTACGTCAAATGGTTTCTGATATGAAGTTTATAATAAATCAAACTTATTGTCCGA
>NW_027116427.1:671533-671962 GCF_000696795.3 Halyomorpha halys | reverse complement strand
ATTCATTGTTCTCTTTGAATTATGACCAGTAACGGATTAGTGAGAAAAGCAGTCCTGAACCTAGAGAATATGAACCAAAACGAACAACCTCAAGCTGCAGTCAACCAAACTCAAGCTTCAGTCAACCAAGCTTTAGCAGCTACCAACCCACCTCCACTTTTTTAACCATTTAACTTAATTTTTTTCATATTACATGTTAAACTAAAGATCATGAACACGCCTACTATTAGCAATGCTTCGCGATTGCTAGATTTAGGGTTGTAGATAGATTAATTTAATAAAACTCAAATTTTGATTTAAATTAATATTTTTAATTATATTATTTCAAAAATTTTTTGAGACAAAGTAATATTTATTAAATAAATCAATATTATATCCAAATCAGTCTCAACACTTTATTTATTCATTTGTCCAACGTTTCGGCCTTTC
>NW_027116427.1:658736-670558 GCF_000696795.3 Halyomorpha halys | reverse complement strand
TTGGACAAATGAATAAATAAAGTGTTGAGACTGATTTGGATATAAAATTGATTTATTTAATAATTAATATATTTAGTTATTTACACATTGGATTAATTATATAAATCATTGCTTATTATATATATTTAGTTTATAGCAGTAAATAACAAGATACCATAAAAGTATATTGTAAAAAATAGAAATAACTTCAAAACGACTAAAGCAATCTTCACTTAGAGTTATGCCTCTATAAACTGCACTGAAAGGTACAAACCTCACCTAATTGAACAGATCAGAGTCAGAGGTATAAAATAAAACTCTTGAAATGTTCTTAGTTATTTGAAACCTATATTTGGCCCTTATAAAAGGGCATTAAATCAACAATTTAGGTTATTAGAGCAGACATTCAGTTTTCCAACGGATGCATTAACGTAGAAATTTGATGAATTGTAAAGTTATGAACGATAATATGAACAATGGTCACCAGTAGAAAAAAAAAACCTTCAAATAATTCAAGGTGAAAAATCTATAATTTTTTTTAATGATTGGAGAAGTTTGTCGGGGGGTGCGGTCAGCAAAGAACAACATAAATAAACAAAACCATATTCATTTATTTTATGCCGACGTTTCGACCTGAGTTTCAGGTCTTCATCAGGGGTTGTGGCGTAGAAGGTAGGCAATGGTAGGCGTAGAATGTACTGCAACAGTTGCAAACCTACCTTCTACGCCACAATAGGTTGGGGGAATAAAAAATGGTGGCTGTTTCAAAACGTTAAAAATAATTAATTTTATATTCGGAGCTCTATATCTTTACAACTACCAAGAGCAATAGAAAATCTAAGAGAGCATCATTTAAAGTAGAATAAATTTTCTAAAATGTAAGCCCTAATAGAGCTATTTACGTTCAATAGTTCTCGAGATATAACTTTTTAAAAAACAACGTTTCATAAAAATATCAGTAGTTAGTGAATCTATCTATATCTCAATAACCATTCGACGTACAAATGTCTATTAGCACTCAAATTAAAGCTAAATAATTGTACAATAAAGTAGTTTATGACCTTTATCTTTGTAGGAATAGTAGTTTTCATGATATTTGCTAAAATAAACTGATTTATATTTTTTTAAATAGATTTGATTTATGAAAAACTTTATTTCAGAAACCGAAGGACGTATAGTAGGACGTATACGTATAATAGGACGTACAGATGTTTGTCAGCACTAAAATTAAAGCTAGTTAAATTTACTATAAAATTGTAACGTTTATCTTTGTTGTAAGGAGTAGCAGTTTTTATGATATTTGACAAAATAAACTCACAAAATGTTAATTTTTAGTTATTGGAGAAGTTTGTCGGGGGGTGCGGTCATGTACTGAAATATCAGTAGTAGAAGAGTAAATTTGCTAAAATATGAGCCCTAATAGAGCTATTTACGTTCAATAGTTCTCGAGACATAGCTTTTTAAAAAGCAACGTTCCATAAAAGATGCACTGAAAACTCAGAAGTCAGTGAATTTATTATGAAAAATCTATATCTCAAAAACCATTTGACGTACAGATGTCTATTAGCACTCAAATTAAAGCTAGTTTAATGGGTTATAAAGTAGTTTATGACGTTTATTTTCGTAGAAGTAGTAGCTTTCATGAAATTTGCAAAAATAAATTGATTTATAGATGTTTCAATTTTTTTTTATCAAATACGCTCAATTTTGTTCATAACTTTTTTCTACTTGAGAATTCGGGGCTTTCATTATCTTTAAACCTTCCCATGAACATGAATGGAGAGATGCATCCGGTTATGAATACCGTCGGGTTGGAAGTAAGTGGTCAATCTGAATGACATTCATCACTCAAAAGTCTGACTGATTCAATCACCAAGAGCTATACACTATCAATTCGATTGACGTTTACTTTTGAATGAAATATATAACAGTTAAGGGGCCTCTACATGTTGGCCAAGCCATGGCGAACTCAGACATGCACGAGCATGTGGATGGATGGCATTACGAGTTGGCCTAGGCTCGTTGCCGATCCGTCGAGAGTCGGTTTTTTGGACACAGATCAAAGGGGTTCGTGAGAGCGCTCGTGTAGCATCTCCACCGTTGTTCTTGGTCTAGTTGCAACTGAAAGCTGTTAGGAGGTTAAAGGTGTTTGTGGTACTGTTTATAATAAGTTTTATATTTAATCTTATTTATTTATATTTAATTTCCTTTCATTTTCTTTTTTTGTAATAAAAATAATATAATCCCCATGCAATAGCTGAAACCTGTTGTACGTCCGGCATGCTTGCCTCTCTGAATAACACTGACATGTGGATGGTCCGGTCTTTGTTTACCGAGCATTTGTACAAGCCTCCGATTCGTGGCGAGCGGCCAACATGTGGATCCGCCTTAAGGATCTCTTGCAATTTCTCTTTCGCAATAAACAGAAATCTTGTTTGACCTTTGTTTCCAAATTTTCCTACAAGAATGATGAGAATCTCAAGACATGGAAGAATCATTAACAGCCTCCCCACAACTTGCTAATGATCTTAAAACTTTCATAGTAACCCATCGCCATTTTGGCCATTTGGCACAAAGTAATTAGTACTAATTCGATCGCCAGGGAGTTGTCTATAAGTTTTCAAAGCCTGAGATCCTATTAAGAACCTGAGACACTATTAAGTATTGTTTTTAATTAAGAACAAAGAGTGCGCTGTCCACTACTGGTACTGGTATTTGGTGGGGGGAACAAGTCCGGCAAGTGGGCCTAGTGGTCCTTTCTGCCAACACCTGCCGGCTACCTGGGTTGTCGCCACGTACTAACCAAGGTGGAAGTATCAAGATTCATTCTTCGGGACCGCCGAAAAATGAATGTTAACTGCCCCAGGTAGGAATCGAACCCACAACGTTCCGAACCGAGCGCATTGGGACTTGCGAACGGCCGTCACGTCCCTCTGTCCAAAACTATAAGCTAAACCTTTTACCATTTTTTTTGTATAACTTCCGCTTGATTTGTTCGACTTTTTTTTTATTTTCAAAATCCTCTTTATTGATAATAATATATATACAATACGGATTATATGTTACATAATATAATATATAATACATTTGTTTACACGAGTTGTTCGACTCGCCTTCCAGTGTTATGTTATATGTATTGTTTTGTATGACTCTCATGCTGAATCTACAAGTTTGCAACTTGCCGCAAATCCAAGACTGGTACTAATGCTTAGGCTGGTACAAATATTTCGTTGGATTAATCCTGTTATTTTATTTGCATATTTAATGGATTACATATGCGTTTTACAAATAAAGGAAGTAACAAAGGTCACACTACCTACACGCGTGTTTTGTTCTTTTGAATTTCTTCGGCTATTACATTTTAATTACGCTGCTTTTATTATAAAATGAATTAAATAAAGATAAGCAGATGTACTGTATTATTATTATTATGTGATATGTATTGATCTTTTGACAATCCTGGGTAATATTAAGGTGTTTCGTCATCTCCCCCTATACCTGGTCAGGGTATTCTTCTGCGAACCTTTTAGGGCGTCTCCGGATATGAAAACACCTGTTAAATTTGCCACATTACCAGAGTCCCCTGAGAAAATTAGATTGGCTAACCTTTAAGTGTTCTAACAAAAATGACAGTTTTGACGAGGGACCGGAATCAAATTAAGCAGGTGCAGGCCCTTCCTGGACATCAGCTATAAGTATAAATTAAACTATAAGCAATAATGTAAGGGTCATAGTTTATGGCAGCCTTTATCTGAATCATTTTAATCATAGTGATAAATTGTAAATAAATACTTAGTTTCTTTATGTAGTTTATATACTATTGTATAACCCAATATACCACCCTTTATTATACTATATAATTAATGGTGACATCATTTTATAAATTTAAAGGTATTTAATTGGTAAACTGGTAAATACACAAATAGCCTTTGGAAAAGAATCCAATCATAATGATATAATAATCATAATTTTAAGGACTCAATATATAATTAATTAATTAACTTATTTTTGGATAATTGCCTTCGGCGATTATCCTGGCATCCCGACTAAATCTCAAGGCAGTACATAGCATATGTATAACTGATAAAACAAACGATTCATTATAAGCCGCGAAAGGATGTAAAAAGAAAAGAAATTATTGAACCAGTCTACAATCTAACCAGGGACCAAACTTGAATTTGAATTCGCCTAACCAGGTCAAATATTTGTATATTTAATCTTTATATTTATATTTAATTTTTTATTTAGAAAAACAAAACAAATCTGTAATAAGATAATGTGGTTTGAAAGAACTACATGTAGTTTAAGATACTTAAACTACAAGAGGTAAATATCCTTTGCTACCATGAAGGATACACAGCCAATTATAAGGGGGAAAAAAAATGTATTATCTAAAATTATTCACTATTCAATGCAAATTAGTGAGTCAAATATGATAACATGACCATGAAAAATTTTAGTTAAAACATAACAGTTTTAAATTAAAAAATCTTTTGTTTGGATTGACAATGCAAAGTATGAGCTAATGAAGAAGGCACAATCCGAGGGCAATGCCCGCTTGATCGGGATCCGGATACGGAACCTTTCGCTACTGGGTCGTTAGTGAACTACCGCTGAGTCGACTCTAAGGAACGAGTGATAAGCACGCCATCTGTCATTGATGTAGTTGAGTTTGTTTATTTACTTGCAAGCGCAACCAAAACATTATTATCAAGCGGAAAATTATATCACAATTATTGAAACACTTCAAAACAAGGTCATGATTTGATTGATCGAAGTAATGGTTTCGAAAATTCGAAGAATATTAAAAAAGAAGAGAAAAAAATCACATCAACAATCTAAATATGCCTCTATACGTTTGCTAATTACGACAAATTCGCGTGTGAATAAGTTATTTGGATTGGTTGGTAAAAGTTGACCATCCAACTACAATCAAAACTATTGGACGTAAATAGCTCTATTAGGGCTCATATTTTAGCAAATTTACTCTCCTTTAAATTATGTCCTCTTAAGTTTTCTAGTGTTGTTGGTAGTTTTGAAGATATAGAACTCCAAATGAAAAAGTTAAATTTCCTTTTGTTTTTAGTGCTAGCAGACATATGTGAGTCTTGTGGGTCTAGAGAAATATTTTTTCAAAAAACCATTTTATACGAACAACTAAAAATTAACATTTTGCGAGTTTATTTTGTCAAATATCATAAAAACTGCTACTCCTACAAAGATAAACGTTATAAACTATTTTATTGTAAATTTAACTAACTTTAATTTTAGTGCTGACAGACATCTTACGTCCTATGGTTTCTGAAATAAAGTTTTTCATAAATCAAACCTATTGTCCGAACAACTATAAATCAGTTTATTTTAGCAAATATCATGAAAACTACTATTCCTACGAAGATAAAGGTCATAAACTACTTTATAATACAATTATTTAGCTTTAATTAGTGTTAATAGACATTTGTATGTCGAATGGTTATTGAGATATAGATTTCTCAAAACTAACTACTGATATTTTTATGAAATGTTAATTTTTTAATTGTTTTAAAATTCAAACCTTATCTAGTTCCACCCATCCCTACAGCCCACCAAGAGACTTATTAAAATAAAAATGGACAATTGGAGTTCTGGCAATGGTCAGATTCTCCACTCAAGTTGAGTGTTTGCGGCTTTAGCGCACTTGCTCAGCCTCCACTGGCTCATTACCAGTGATGCGGCGAGAGGGATGCGCTGGGATCTCTTGAGCTCTGCTCTACCCCTCATAGAGTGGGCTCAGGGATCCTCAGGTCGATTGTGTAAATATTGTATATATTATTTTATCATTGTGTTATTTTATTTATTTATTTTTCATACAGATAGTCTGATAATGTTCATCTTGTCTATTCTTTTGTTTGAATATATTTTAAGAGAGATTTTTATTTTATTTCATTTTTTTTTTTTTACTTATTTATTTTATTTTAGTATGTATGAGATCATTCATCACTATTACCTATTGCCCACAACTGTGTGGCAGATTGTAATATCTATCAATAAATAAATCTATGTTTATCAAAAAAAAAAATGTTAAAAGGCTATATCTCGAGAACTATTGGATGAAAATTAAGCTAAAATAAGCTCTTTTAGGGCTAATATTTCAGCAAATTACTCTTCTTTAAATAATGTTCTTTTAGATTTTTTAGTGTTGGTAATTTTCAAGATATAGAGCTCCGAATGAAAACTTAATGTTTTTTAACGTCTAGAAACAGCCGCTATTTTTTATTCCCTCTACCTATACTTGACAGACTCATCAATTTAGACTAATAATAATAAATCAGTTTATTTCAGCAAATATCATGAAAACTACTATTCCTACGAAGGTAAAGGTCATAAACTACTTTATAGTACAATTATTTAGCTTTAATTTGAGTGTTAATAGACATTTGTACATAAAATAAATTCACAAAATCCTGAATTTTCAGTACATTTTTTTTTAAATGTTACTTTTTAAAAGGCTATATCTCGAGAACTATTGGACGTAAATAGCTCTATTAGCGGTAATATTTCAGCAAATTTACTCTTTTTTAAATAATGTTATTTTAGATTTTCTAGTGTTGTTGGTAATTTTCAAGATATAGAGCTCCGAATGAAAATTAATTTTTTTTAACATTTTGAAAAAAGCCGTCATTTTCTATTCCCCCTACCTATACTTCGCAGACTCATCAGTTTTGACTATTAATTATGTATAGTTTTCATTAAAATAATCAAATTATCAGGGTAAAATAAATTAATTTTTTGTTCCGGCCTCTTGTACTAAAAAGAAAAAAGAAAGTTTGTATCGTAAACAATGTAAGTCTTACATATTTGAATGTAAAGATAGCACATGCACAATTGTGTGGATGGGTTATTGTTACCCGGATTCGCTGGTACAAGTTGGCCTGAATTTGTGGCAAACCAGTTGAGTGTCCGTTTTTGGTCATGTTTGTGTTCAGTTACCATTTTTTTATAATTGCCAACAGATAAATGTTAGTGATCTTCAAGTTTTAATGAATTGAAGAATTCCTCCAACCTTACATTGTATATCTAGGTAATTAAAGTAACAAGTTTCTGGTAAAAATTCAATAATAAAGGTTCAATTTATAGGTTAAGTAATACTAATACAAGAGCCGGGAGGAAAAAAACAAAACAAGGCAGTTATTTCATCCCAATTTTTGATAACCTTAATGAAAACTAAGTATAATTACTAGTCAAAACTGATGAGTCTGCCAAGTCTAGGTAGGGGGAATAAAAAATAGCAGCTGTTTCAAAACCTTAAACAAAATTAATTTTTCATTCGGAGCTCTATATCTTTAAAACTACCAACAAAACTAGAAAAGCTAAGAAAACATCATTTAAAGCAGAATAAATTTGCTAAAATATAAGCCCTAATAGAGCTATTTACGTTCAATAGTTCTCGAGATACAGCTTTTTAAAAAGCAACATTTCATAAAAAATGTACTAAAAAATCAGTAATTATCGAATTTATTTTGAGAAATCTATTTCAGGGACCATAAGACGTACAGATGTCTGCCAGCAATCCAATTTAAGCTAATTTAATGAGCTATAAAGTAGTTCATAAAGTTTATCTTCGTAGGGTAGTATTTTTTATGATACTTGACAAAATAAATTCACAAAATGTTAATATCTAGTTGTAAGGATAAAAGGTTTTATTAAATGGAATATGGTCCGGATGCGGTCAAATAAAATTCAAATGGTAATAACTATGTTGACTGTTATTCATAACTACCTGAAAGGAACCATAACTATAAAGTACTTTATGACACGTATCTTCATAAAGTAATTTTTATGAAGTTTATTGTTGCATATAAAATTTTGTCCAAAGTAATATAAATAAATTTATTCGAGCAAATATCATAAACACTACTACTCCTACGAAGATTAACATCCTGAACTACTTTTTAGTAAATTAAACTGGCTTTAATTTGAGTGATAATAGACTTCTGTACGTCGAATGATTTTTCAGATATAGATTTCTAAAAATAAATTCACTAACTTTTCAGTGCATCTTTTATGGAACGTTGCTTTTTAAAAAGCTTTATTTCGGGAACTATTGAACGTAAATAGCTCTATTAGGGCTCATATTTTAGCAAATTTACTCTACTTTAAATGATGTTCTCTTATGTTTTCTAGTGTTGGTAGTTTCAAAGATATTGAGCTCCGAATGCAAAACTAATTTTTTTTTAACATTTTGAAAAAAGCCGTAATTTTTTATTCCCCCTACGTATACTTGGCAGACTTATCAATTTTGACTAGTAATTATACATATTTTTCATTAAAGTAATCAAAAACTGGGGTGAGATAACTGCCTTTTTTCTCCTCTTGGGCTCTTGTACTATACCATTTCTATGAATTTTAACATCTAAAACCTACATTGCTGATACTTACTTTTCATTTTATTCCGTTTATCTTTATTGTGTTCCTATTTATTATGTATCTAGAATGGAATAGCTGCTAAAGGCAAAAGAATACACAAAGGTGTTGATTCCTTTGTTTACGAAACAATTGTACAAAGTTTGAATTCGCGCCAAGTTTTCAACCTATAGATCCAGCATAAGAGAAGACTTGCAAGAAGTAATGTAAGATCACTACGGAACATTAGTAAGTTATTGAATTGGAATCGGTTATTTCAACAACCAATATGATCAATTTAGTTTAGGTAGATTGGCCCACAATTTGGGCGAAAACTCTACACGCTAGTACATTTCTTCATCTTCAAACAATAGCGTATATTAGTCAAATAAGTCCTCGAAGTATCGTTTAATTTTCTATAAAACTGTTTTTATAAATTTCTATAAAATTCTAATTTTATGATTAATTTTTTTTTTTTTTTTTAAGCCGATGCACAATACATGTCTATTTTCAGTGAACAATGATCGTTACATTGTATCCCAAACCCTCCAATCCCTCATCACCACCCTTGAAGAATGGTGCCGAAATTGGGGGATTAAAATTAATTCCAATAAATCCCACCAAATCACATTTACCCTTCGATGTAAACCAATGGCTTCTTGCCCAACGGGTATCCTTTAATAATACCCCACTTATTCCTGTTGAACAAATCCGTTACCCGACAAACAACTAACATGGAATCCTCATACAAGACTGAAAAGACAGGAAACTGCTCGTCGATTTCGACTATTATAACATTTACTAGACAAACGGTCTAAATTGCCAATCCATTACAAAAGACTGATCTACATGACTATTATAAGGTCTATCTGGACATAAGGAGTTGAGCTTTGGGACTCCACTAAATCATCAAATTCCTCCCGAATCCAATACTTACAGTCCAAAATCCTTCGTAAAATCCTTAACGCTCCTTACTTTGTCACAAATCAAGTCATCCATCATGACCTCAATGTCCCATATGTTGCCGATTTAGCCAAAATCAGATACCAATCCTTCCATCGAAAACTTCCCAACCACCCAAATCCACTTGTTTCTAACCTGGCTTCTCCTTCATTACCTAATGATCTTCCTAGGCGTCTGAAAAGAAGATGACCTCGAGATCTTCTCCTCTAGAAATGTTATTGGAGTTCTAGCAGTGGGTAGATTCTCCACTTGTTTGTATCATGTCACTATGTCACCTACAGCAAATTTACTTGTTGTATATATGTTATACAGTTGTAAATTACAATAAATAAATATTTATAAAAAAATGTATTTTTTGAAACAATAGATTTAATTATCGTCCCCATGAGACTGATCAGAACGTATAACCTTACATTTAAATGTGTAAGATCATTATATATTTGGAGGAGTATAATGGAGTGCGTGCGCTTCCATGTTGTGTGACGTCAGAAGGCGGGGGGTCTATACCTTTCGTAGGCGTGGCATCTGATACGCCAGACTTGACAGTTGCTGCCACCATAACTGACTATGCAGGAGGATTAAAAAAAAGAATGTTGAGAGTTACTCAAAGCATGCTCACATTTTGTATTTGATGTTAATTTTTTTCATTACTATTAGTTCTCGATCACATTTTTGTTGTAAACATTAACTATTCTAAAAAATAATATTTTCTGTTTTAACTTTTTTTAATCCAAAACTTTCTCAAATATATCAGAAATAATTATTTATTTGTATTAAACTTTATATTTGTTTATCCTTAAAGAAGATTAATATTTTTATTTAAAGTGTCCCTAGAAAACATTAATTGAAAAGTTGACCAAGTTAATTCAATTTTATAAGACAGATAAGATAAATGTATTTATTGGCTTATATTACAATGTAGCCATGATGTCTGGTCTAATTAATGTTAGTAAATTAGTTCACCAATTATTAAAACTTTATATTTTGATTATAATTTTTGACATAAAGGTGTAAACTCAAACTAAATACCCAATTCAATATCTATACACATATATACGTAGGTATGCAATATAATACCATCTTGATTTAATATCTTATATACATAGAATGTAATACCATCTAGATTTAATGTTTTATATAATTAAAGTTTATATAATTAATGTCTTATATAGTATTATAAAAATAATAATGAAAAAAAATTTATACTTTCCAATAATATTTAATTTGATATAATGTAAAAAAAAATAAATAATAAAAAAAAACTTGAAAGTTCCTACAAATTAAAATTTCTTTAGATGACAATAGTGATATTTTAAAAAATACTAAAATTAATCCCTATTAATCTTTATGTATAAATAAACACAAACATACAAAATTAAATTAAATATTATATTCACTCCTTACTTTTCAGAGCAGTAAATACATTTTATTATCCTTAATATTCGCGTTAGAACAAGTCTGAACAGAACAGAAAAAGCAAGAATTTCTAGAGAACGGTTGAATGGATTTTCATTATAGATGTGCCAAATTATTGGAAATAACATTTATTACAACTTCTATTCTCTTCACCTTTCCGATTAAATGAACAGTTTCACAGATAATTATATTAATGTAGGAACTCCCTATTAACTTCAACGTAAGTTCCTTCAAGGAGCGTTGCCTAATCCCCACCCCTTAGCGTCACACGTATAAAATGGTTACTATTATCCTAGAATGGTGAAGTACTATTCTCCAAAAACAGGCCATTGTAGAATTAATTAACAAATTTGTAATTAATTGTTGTACAAGTTAATTATTGATGATTTTACGATGTTATCAATTCAAGAGTTAATTGGTATTTCATAAATAAAAAAAAAATTGCTGAGAAATTATAAATTTGTTTATTTGATTTGTTTACTGTCATTAAAGCATCGTTAGAAATTTATTATTCATGTTGCATTTTATGCAAAATTATCAGATTGTAATGCATTACAAATACAAAAACAACGACGACAATGAAGATAGCAAATAAAACTTGAAAAATATTGGATTAAATTAGTTTTCTTTTCCTTAAGTAAAAATATTACTGATTATCAAGTTCCACTCTGGGGGATGACTTCTAAATTTTTTTTTTATTTTTTATTTTCTTTACTTCCGTCAGTGCCTCCTATATACGTCTTAGTTTCCGTGACAAATACAATAATCTTCTAGAATCGCGTGTCGCAAGACGATTTCCACAGAGATCTGTAATGGTGGCGACTGATCAAGTAATTGACTATATTAAGACTTGATGGTTCTATTTGCTCTTCAATTCATCCCTTCAAGCTTTTAGAGCGGCAATTTAGAATATAGTTAAAATCAAACTGATGCTATATTAAATTCATATAAATATTTAGGAAGTACAAATTCAATTTTAAAAAAACATTTACTAGACAAACGGTCTAAATTGCCAATCCATTACAAAAGACTGATCTACATGACTATTATAAGGCCTATCTGGACATACGGAGTTGAGCTTT